>NC_056725.1:1286440110-1286605110 GCF_019279795.1 Protopterus annectens
GGTAAATGAAATGTATGTCCTCATTTTCTGACAACAATCATATCATCACAGTGATTTACCAGAGAAATGAGAATAATCTGTAAAACAGACCAGAAATATTAGCAATAAACCTGGACATCCTGAAACAATCCAGTCAGTTGACAGGTATGCTCAGAACCCCTTACTGCAATGAATCTGGACCAAGGCTGGCAAAGTCTGGTTGGAAACCATGAAAATGGGGATGTATCATGTATCTGAAGTACTGGCATAGATAAGCAAGCACGGTTGCTGTAGTAACACCCACCTGTGTGCTCTGACATATATTTAGTGAAATAGGACAAGAAATTGAAATAGGAAATTTGCTATGAGTAATTACACATGTATTTGCAAATATATCAGGCACTACAAGGATGTACCAGCACTGAAAAACAGACACCAGTGTGGAAGTGCATACCCGCAACCAGTATCACCACAGTCACAGTCACATACCGATAAGTCAAGTGAACAGTTGAGTATACGGACTGTGTGAATAAATACATCATTGTTTGCCACTCACACACTAGCCCCACATATACAATCCCAATTCTTAGTGTAGTCTGAATCCTGACCTTGATACAGGACATGTCTCAGTCCTCCCCTACAAATACATACTGCCAGTAGATCAGCAGAAACTGGAACAGCATGCACAGTCAGATAAAGAAGGAGCCATAACACTTACATCCACCCCCCCCTCCATACACAACCCAAATAACATGTACACATGACATGTGTACACAATTCTGACAGTCTGTTAACAATGGCCAGACATACACAGGCCTCTCACATATACAGTTCACCTTAGAATGTACAGGTTCAGGAATTATATCTATGGCTTCTTCCCTGACATGTCTGAGATGGTAGCAGGAATGAAGGCAAGAAATAATGATACTAAATACATCTGAGCCTCATTGACATCTGGACAAAGCCTGACATCACCTGGAGACAGAAGCACAGACACAGGGGTAGATTGGACATGTTGCTGTCATACATTGAGACAGTTGCAGATGTTACTGGGTGTGTTGTAACATATTCTTTATGAGGAATGTGAAGTCAGTAATACCAATAGATGTGAGTATTTACTTACTGCATTCCCCAGAGTTCATGACTGATTTACCAAGGACACCAACTGTCTGGGGAACAGACAAAACATAACAGGCAAACATGTGGCCAGTCTGTGGACAGTGTGCCAGTGGAAAGGTATGTCAGAGACATATCACTGTCAGTCATGAAGTCACTCACTAAATGCATGCCCACACAAAACCTGTCAATCTATCAATCCACCATGTGTATAACAGCACTGATGACATAGAATCTGTTCACAAATCTGGGGATATGTCCCCCATGTTGTTTGGCTGACTCCACATGTCCTGTCCTGTGACGTATTGCCACCTACTGTATGTGAATCTGTAGCCCAGCACCTCTATAATGTTCCTCACACAGGCAAGGAAAAGGGGCAAGACTCACATTAAGGAATGTCCTATATGTTGGAACTAGCAGCAGTATACAGGCCCACAGCACAATATTATGTGGGCACCTACATAGTGTATGACCTTAGCAATACCTGACTTCACGTCTGTACAGAGGACAGACAGAAAGTAGATAGCCAACAGGTTATGCATTAGGATGAATGTTTTGAAAGATAGAAGTCTGAAACTGAAGGGTATGCCATTACAACATGATGGCAGTCCTCAATGACATGTCCAGAAAACATAGTAGTCTACAGTTAATATCATAATATCATATCAATATCCAATAGGAGATACATAAAAACATACAGGTCGAACACCAAGAACAAGATAGTCAGTACTCAGAGTCCCAGCTTTGCATGCAGGGGTGTATGGTTCAAGTACTACACTCTGCAATCTACTTTCACTTAGAAAAGCACTGTTAAAAGTACTAACTTAATGATACAATATGTGTTAAACTATTTTTGTCAACCAGTGCACTGTAGCTGGTGTAACATGCAAGTGTGACTGCATAAAACCTGGGATACTACCCATGTATAAAACAAATACAAAGAAAAAAGACTGTAGTACTACCCATGTATACACAGGTATCCCATACATTATAGTCACACCCCTTGCTACTGTAATGACAGCATATAGAAGCATGTTATGTACAGGAAATTAAATACACTTATTAAAGGTGTCATTATCCTGCTATTTTATCAGACTGGAATGTGATCAATGGCTACCAGGGCTGAACTATGCTTATCAGGTTTAAGCATTGCTTAAATGTAGATTTGAAGCAGATTTACTCACTGGTAAGCAAAGCCTACACGGTGTAAGCATCTATTAGTTTAACCATATGTTAGCACAGCTTACTGTCGCACAAACCCATGCAAACGAGTTTAAAGCTGCTCAAAACTGCCTTAATCACTTTGTATCCAACTGTCCTTGCTCTGCCTAGCAACCAAATAAACAGCCTGTGAAGGTCTTGAGCCCAGGATCCTGCACATCACAGTCAAAGCAATTTACCAGTATGCCATTGCAGATGTATGGTTTTAGGATGCTTTCTCAAACATACCCTACTTTACAGCCAGTTTACAACAGGGAAGAGACACTGTGCAATTAGGAAAGATTGGTATCTACAAATATATATATCTGAAAAGAAACATATATAGAGAGATAGATATGTATGGAGATACATATATGTGTATAACAATATATAGATATATTACCAATAAATATATATATACAGAGAGAATGAGATGCATACATGTCTCAAAATGCCCATACAAACATATGCTGCTGATAGACCACCAATAACTGGGGCAGCATGCACAGTTGGATACAAAACGACCCATGACACTCACATCTGCCTCCCCCACCACAGTCTAAATAAATAAGTGAACAGTACACTGCTACAAAATCATGATAGGCCATACACAATGGCCAGACATACAACAACCTCTTAGCAAAACAACTAAAATGACTGAACATAGCAAAGAGAAATACATCCACCCAGTACTTCACACATGTTTATTATACTCTGATGTCTTGGCCAAAGCCTTCAAGGAGTAGAACATTACAAGAAATGCTTGCCTTAATCTCAAGAAGCAATTAACACTTAAGTACATAATTAAATACGCAGCCTCCAATTACACTTCTCATTTAGCCCCTAAGGGATAAAGTACAATTGTCCTTTTATGAAAGTTTCATCAAACCGAGAAACAGACTTCCAAAACAGTACCTTGGAACCCACTACTGTCCTCATGGTGAGATTTATTCAAATGTACAGCTATAGAACTTTCATCTTTCTTATCAGTAATATGTCTCACATGTTCTAACAACCTAGTTTTAAAACATGTGTTACTCTCCCCCACATAAAATATGTTACAAGGGCATCTAAGAGCAATCTCTATATGCCAACCTCTTGAATGTACAGACTTCAACATGTTTTCCAGACTATCCCCTCAGCAGGAATGACAGCACTAAATAATGACAGACCATTATACCTATCAAATTCCTACTGTATGACATCTGGACAAAGCCTGACATATTTGGTGGACAGAGGCCCAAATACATGGCCATACTTGAAATATTGCTGTTATACACTGAGAAAGTTGCTGGTGTTACAGGGTTTGTTGTAACATATATTTTCTGAGGGATGTAAAGTCAGCAAAGCAAATGGATGTTAGCATTTACAGATTGCAATCACCAGAGTATGCTACTGATTTGCCAAACCCAACACCTGTCTGGGGATCAGACCAAACATAACAGACTAAACTATGGTCATTATGTGGATAGGAAAAGCAGAGGCCAGCACCAAAGGTGGTTTAAATAACTACATTTTTTATTTAACCATGAACACCAAATGGGTAGGGTAAAAACTCTTAAACCCCACACAAATTCAACCAGACCGGTTTCAGCTGAGATAGCCTTCCTCAGTGTTAAGCAACATATAGACACATCCCAGAATTTATACCAATCCATTAATTAGATACAATTGGTTATTGGTTAATCACAAATGATTATTTAATCCAGGCTGTGAGGAAACTAAAAGTTTTGAGGCGTTATCTGTTTGAACCAACTTAGTACAGAACTTCTCAATTTGGAGAAACAGCTAAAATAGAAAAAAAATCAAAAAATGTAACCGGGATATGGGAGATTATGATCATGGAAAACCATTTGGATCATACAAACAAGTTAAATTTGGTCAGGCAGAGGGTAGAACCCACATTCAGAAAAGGACAAGACTGAAATCAGTCTTAAAGAAATCTAGAGGGGGGGGGGACAGTAACATATTTGGTGAGGACTCTTCCTTGGCCACGGATGTGGATAGAAATCACACTTTGGAATCACCTATCCCCAAGAGATGGAATGTGGATGACCCTTTAGGGTCTGGACACATAGAGGAGGCAGAAAACATAGGGGGAGTAAGGGATCTAGAGAGTCTTCTGAACCTAATGGTACAAAAATAAAGAATACTTGTAATGTTTTGAACATTTCATCTGTTCCTCTATCTGAGGTGGAAATGCAGGTACTCAATAAAGAACTAAGTTTTGTACTGGATTTTCTTGTATCTGAAGATTCTTTGGCACAAGATGTAGTATTGTTTTGTCATTTGCTTAATTTAAGATTGTGTTTTGATGGTGAAACTACTAACACTAATGCTAATTCTATCAAATTTCATAAATCCACTTTCATCCCTCCTATGTAACAGCAGGTGACGACCTTTCAGTCCAGTGTTCTGAAAGATTTACATTTTCATGCTCATGAACACCATATATCACTGCATAATCTCTCAAAGATTGAATTACAGGTGATTTCTAATTTACAGAATAATAAGAATATAGTGGTGTTACCAGCTGATAAAGGAGGAGCTGTAGTGGTTATGGACTGGATGATGTACTTTAATGAAGCCCAAAAGCTACTGAGAGATGGTCGGTACTACTTGTTAATGCCACTGGACCCTAATTTTAGGTTTAAGATAGAAATAGATGCTTTTTTGAAGCAAACTAGGGAGGAAGGTATTATTATGGAGCCTGATGTATACCATTTAATGGTACAGGATCCTAAATCGCAGTATTTGTACCTCTTACCTAAAATACACAAGGATCTAAACAATCCACCAGGGAGACTTATTGTATCAGGCAGAGGGTCACTTACCGAACCACTTTCACAGTTCCTAACTAAATATTTGCAACCATTATTGAAATTTATTAGAGCACGTACACAGGATACCACCCAATTTTTAGGTATCATTTCTGACATGCAAATAGAACCGGGTTGGCTCCTTTGTACACTTGATGTCATGGCCCTTTATACTAATATTTCACACTGGGCTGGTCTTTGTGCATTACAATATTGTTGGAGAAAAGTGAACTTTATTAGCCTGGATTCAATACATTACTGGTTTGCTTAGCAGAGCATGTTTTAATTAAGAATGTTCTATTTTTTCAAGACCAATGTTATTGGCAAATACAGGGTACAGCAATGGGGGCATCTTTTGCCCCCATTTACACTGATTTATTTATGGCCTATGTGGAGGACCATCTTATTTATGACCCTGCACATAATTTGTATCTGGAAGAAATTTATATTTGGGGGCATTACCTTGATGACTGTTGGTTGGTTTGGAGAGTGGACAGCACATACCTTTTGGAATTTGTAGAATATTTAAATGGGAATAAGCGGGGAATCCAATCCATGGTCTATTACCATACAGACCAGATCACTTTTCTGGATGTCGTTATTACAAAGAAGGAAGACAACACCTTAGATAGTGAATTTTTTTGGAAGTACCCACAATATAATTCATTACTTCATACATCCAGCTTTCACTCACAACACATTCTTAGAAATATCCCCAAATCACAATTTCTTCAGGTTAAACATGTTTGCTCTAATATGGAAGAATATGAGCAATATAGGAGTGATTTGGTACAAAGATTCCAAAATAGGGTTATAAACATGGCAATAAAATTTCTGCCAGTAACTGGGCTTCCAGCCAGGATACGAAGGACCTGTTGTTATATAAGGAACATTCATCTGATAAGACATTGAATATGAGGCTAGTCACCACATATGGACAGAACACGGGCATTCATGGATATTATTAATAGGCATTGGAACATACTGCTATCGGACCATACGTTATCTGATATCTTAGGCAATAGATGCCTATTTTCGTTTTGGAGAGGGAGGACACTCCGTTCCTATTTCAGTCATTACATGCACCTTAAGGAGGCTCCCATGGTACAACAGCAATGTACCATTACAAGGAAGATATGTGGTTGTGTACCTTGTGGCCATTGTACACACTGCATTAGAGTGAATAAAACTAAACAGTTTAGTAGTAGGAATACCCCGTTGGTTTATGATATTAAGTTTTTGGCCAATTATGGGTCAGACTGGTCATATACTTGGCAATGTGTACATGTTCTTCTTTTACATTGGCCAAACATCTAGGCCATCACGCTTACAAATTGGCGAACATTTGAGCGAAATTAGGAACAAGAGACAATCAAATGCCTTATACAAACATACACTTAAACATATTAATGCCTCTTACAGATTTACTGTTATTGATAAAATAGTGGGTGACAGGATTAATAAATCTGGGTGGCATACTATTCTTAATGCTAAGGAGAAGAAATGGATTATCAAATTAGGTGGGCTTTTTCAGCCTGGATTAAATGATCATTTGTGATGAACCAATAACCAATTTTATCTAATTAATGGATTTGTATAAATTTTGGGATGTGACTATATGTTGCTTAACACTGAGGAAGGTTATCTCGGCTGAAACTGGTCTGGCTGAATTTTGTGGGGTTTAACATTTTTACCCTGCCTTTTTGATGTTCATGGTTAAATAAAAATTGAGTTATTTAAACCACCTTTGGCGCTGGCATTTACTTTTTGTATTTACTTCCAGTTTATTGGGCCTGTGCACTTGCTGTACTTACAAGGAGCTTTTCTGCTTGATATTATGTGGATAGCCTAACAGTTGAGAGCTATGCAGAGACAGAACTTTGTCAGACTGAAACCCATGTAGAAGTAGCATTTTCAGACAAACCCTGTTAAACTAGCAGTATTCCAAATATATAACAGCAATACTCACATTCTGCCCCTAAGTCTTAAACATTTTCCATCATTTAGTTGGCTTGTCTCCACAAGTTTTGTTGTAAGAGGTATTAACTCACACAACTCCAGGATGTCTCCCTCACAAGTAAGAGAAAGGGCCAATGCCTACATGGAGTACTCAGTTATAGGAGTGTGTCGCCATGACACTGGCTGTTGGAAGAACTACACAGCTGCTCTGCATGCAATTAGCAAGTGGGGAACACCAATAGGTGCACAAGCCATCACCTGGTCATGAGCATCACATACAAAAGCCATGCTGCCACCTATTCAAATCAGTTCTATTCCTGTAGTGCACAGAGAGAGAGAGCAAGAGAGAGAGAAACCAAATAAAACATAAACTGGAAAAGAGAAGAAAAAAAAGAAGGCAAGTGGAACATGTAAGCATGTAATTGAATGTAGTACTTGGTCTGCAATAATGGGAAATATGATTTGGAAGAATATATGTCCCAACAAGACTTGCTGTACTAATGTCCTGCTGAACAGCTGCTATAGCCATAGCATCTGGCCCTCTCTGCAGTGGGAGAGATCACAGCCATCCCTCTAAACTTTACAGATCTTCACAGAATGTCTAGATTTTCACATCATAGTTTTTGTCTGTTCCTCCTGAAATCTATACTTTTCTGACAAACAGCTGAGGGTTGAAGTCATCACATAATGACAAACACTTGAGTTTAAGACTCCACATCCTTAAGAATATTCATGGTAATGCAAAATGTATTATTCTACAAACTTCCTAAGTTTGTAACAGAAATATTTAAAGTCTGTCCCTATTTATCCCCTTTGTCCAGATGTGATGCTCTAAGAGGTTGCGAGGTAGGATCACAACTCAGGAGCCTGACTCACCCTGGGAAAGGACAGCTCACATATGACAACTGCTGGGGTGTCTGTCAAACACTTGTGACTGTGCCACTGCTAGGCCATTTAATGGGATGTTTTCCATATCCATATGTTACCTGTGAATATGAGTATGATACACGTTTGTCTTGTAAATCTAAGAGACCTATATAGGGCATGTGCATAGTAAAGTACTGTTGCAGACATGTGCTTTGAACTGCATGTGATATATTGAAATAATAACATTCAACTGTACAGTGTTCTGTGGGACAATAAGCACATTTGTGACTGATATCTGTAGTCACATACACATATACCAGTGTTATGTCAGCCAAACTATTGGCAAGTCTGTGAGCAATGACAATGTAACATAATAGCCTACTTATGACTGTTGGACATCTTCCAGGTTATCACAGTGATGTCAAAGCCTACTGTGCAATAAACCTACTAATGTATGGTGCAGCTATATTAATACAGTATCAATACTGATGTCCCTTTTGTCACCCATTTATGTGTGCCATTGTCCAGACATCCTGCTACAACAGATTGAGAAGTATGATTGAGCAGCAAGACTGTAAATACAGTGTGCCATACTAACATAGAATAGAAATGTATACCAGGTATCCCCTGAGCACATGTATGTATGCGTATGTTCAGCTGGAAGGCACACAACTAATAACATGGGTTTCAAGCAGTCAGGTACATAGGTTGTACATGTTGTAGGTGTGTAATATCAGTGTCAGTGCATACAACAGACATAAATGTGTGCAGCTACTGGTTGTTGCATTGCCCTGACACTGATATGGGTACTAGAGTAGGCATGATTATCAGGTAGTAATCGGAGAGGTGCCCAACTGTGTTATGACCCTCTGTCCATGCCTACCACTAACAGCTATATCAACACCTATATACAGTGGATATCACACGGGTACACACCCCTGTTGGAATTCCAAGTTTGTCTGCTGTATAACAATGAGACCACATAAAATCATTTCAAAATGTTTCTCATCTTGAATGTGACCCCTAATCTGTACAATTCCATTGAAAAACAAACAAAGGTGTTTCTAAGAAGGTGAGCAACTACTGCCAAGTGAAGATGTGCCATGATGTTAAAGTCCAAACCAAGATGAATGAATGCTGCAACCATCTTGAGAGGTGCATACACAACATATCAGTTTAAGGGTGTGCACACTCATTCAACTGGCTTATTGTACTGATTATTATTTCCATATGTTTTTACAGACCAGATTGTTATGTTTTCAATTGAATTGTACAGGGTATATGTCACATTAAAGGTGGGAATTGTGTTGAAATGAGTTATTGTGGTGTCATGTTTCAATTGCACAAATACCAGGCATTGTAACAGGAGTGTGTACACTTTATATCCACTGTAGCTATATGGACTCAGCAGTACCTGACTTGTATAACCAGCCTCCACCAAGGTAGAGTATTCCCCTTTGGTGGACAGCAGCAATACACAAACCACATAATAGGTTACTATATTGGCTGTACAGAGACACATAGATGCAGGCAACAACTTGGAAGCAAGTCCACCTCTATCTGAGCAAGCATGTAAGTTCACAGGTGACTTCTTGTAAGGCTGACTATGACTACAAATCAGACATATTCACACCACCAAGGACAATTGCAACAGTGTCTCCACATATGTTATCAGTCTCAGAGGCAACAACACAATTCACCCTGTACTGGGGGTAAAGCACACCTCATACACACATGCCATGGATATAGGCAACCTGTATCAGACAGGTTAGGTGGGAACATTGCCACCCTGTCTACCCCAGTTGTATAGGGGGATATGCACATCAACCACACTCCTCCCCTCGGCAATGGTGAGCATGTACATATTGCCTACTGATGGCAACAACAGCAAATCTCCATGGGGCATAATAACTTCACTGTCTGCCTCCTACATGAAATCAGACATGAGGTCACAGTTCCATCACACACCACAGTCAAACACAGACCTGCCACATCCACACACCATCCACATGGAAGATGGCCACTGTTATCCCGCTACACAGAAATTAATGGAGAATAGAAGATTATGCAATCAAGTGTCCAACATTGGGGGAAATAAGATAGCTCTGGGCCAGGAGTGTAATGCAAGCTGCTATAGCCATGAGAGATTGGAGGGTTATGGTGTAGTTTGGAGTATTTGCAAGTAATATCCACTGTTGATGTGCAATTTGGCAATCGTATGAGGTCCTGTGACTTTTTTCCTGTTTATGTCTTCCAGGTAACATGCAGAGGCCTCACCTACTGGCATTCTCTGTTGGGGAAACTGACATCATCACCCAATATGTGATCAAATATTATGCCCTGTTACTTGGAGGGAGAGCAAAAGATGTGCGGGAGAGGACCGCCCTGTGGAATGATCTGGTCCACAGGGTAAATGATGCCGGCCTGCACAGCAGAACTTATGAGCAGGTGCAGCATCGGGCCACTGACCTCATCCGCCATGCCCATCAATGGGCTGCTGCTGTAGTGATGGACTGGCTAGCCACAGTTGGGGGCCCAGCCATCTAGCCCCTACTGACGCCCATCGAGGAGCTCCTCACCAACCTTGGGGCACCCACACAATGCACAAGCCATGAAGCTGAAGAAAGCATTGTGGAGGTGGATTGCACCCACACACTGGATGAGGAACGTACAAGTAAGGACCCAGTGCTCATTACTAGAACACTGTTGCTTATCCATTTCTATCTGTATACTAACTATATGCATATGTCAGATGAGATAGTAGGTCTTGCTGGTGTTTAGTAATGCACAGACGTGTACATTTATAGTGATGGTCAGCATACTTTGTAGTAGTGGGGGTTGTACTGTTAATGTGCTGAAATGCTGCTTCCACCCTGTACCAAGGCCACATCAGTGGCTACTGACATTACCTCTCTCCCACAACTACTTAGGTCCCTCTGGTATACAACTGGGACAGCAGCCTGTAGCTGTGAGTATGGAATTGTTTTGTTGAGGTTTGCCAATACACTGGCCATGTTAAGCCCATGCTATTTGCCATGCACACATTTATCACACCTACCCATAATGCATGATGTGCATGTTCAGTTTTGTTGGTGTTAACTGCATTGCATCACAGTGGTCACCATGGTGTCATATCTGAGGGGTATGTAAGATTCCTGCAGTATACCTCACAACCTGTCAGTGCAAGATGTGTGGAGAGAGACAAATAAAATGATGGGACAAATGGGTGACCGTAGGGACATGCACGAAACATTACCCTTATACAATGGATACAACAGTGTGCACACACCTATTAAGATGGCAACTGTTTCTGATATATACAACAACAGACCATAATAATACATTCCACACCTTTTACAACCTGCAGTGTGATCCTAACATTAACAATCAACGTGTAAAATAGCATTATATGTTAGTGCAACAAATATGGGGTATACACACCTTACAAAATACTGGATGCATATGTGTGCACACACATAAAATAACATATTGTGGAGGCAGCTTGTGATGTACTGACAGCATTCACTGTACTTGATTACACACCTGCCATCAAGTACAGGGCCTCAATGTCACACCAAGTAATGGTCTGCTGTCCGAGAAGTATGTTCATGACATTTCCTCAGTTGTCTGCAACAGAAGCAGCCATGGCTTTCCCACATCTTACAAAGCATCAAAGGGATCCCATATCTGAAATGTAGCTGTAAGGAGTAGGGGAAAAACATTACCTCACCATTGCATATACCATGGAAAACAGTGCAGACAGTGATCTAGAGGTCTATTAAATATGGGACAACAGTGATGTTGAAAAGAACCAGATGCCCATCCAAAACAGGTGACAAAACGTGTAGAAAACTTGTCAGGGAGGCTGCCAGGAGACATGCAGCAACACTGAGGGAGTTGCAGGAATGTCTAGCAAGTACTGCCTGTGTAGTACTAGCAGCAACAGTCGCATGTATTCTGCATAAGTGTGGCCTATGGGGTAGGGTAAGTAGACAGAAGATTTTCCCCACAAGAAACACCATCCAGGGATGTGTACAGGTAGCAAAAGCATAACACCAAGTCTCCCAAAGGCATGTGTTGCAATGTGTAATGGTGTCATGACACCAAGGTTCAAATCCACAGACAGTATTCATAGAGATATGTGAGGTGCACAAGCAACACCTCACTTCACCTCAGGGCCACCATCCCCAACTTGAAGCTTGCTGGTGCCAGTGTACACCCTTAGGGTTGCTATTCATTAGCTGGAACTAGGCCTGTAGATATGGTGGAGAGGATCTTGAACACTGCAAAATAACACTAACGTGTGGCCCACAGTTGTCAAGCATCTGCAATTAGGCTGAGGGTGGGGAGGGGTTTCAGCTTCAAACACAACAGTGAACTGAAGCATACATCCAAAGCTAGCTAAGAATGGCTGTATCTGAACACATTCAAGGTTATGAATTGGGCCAGACATAACCCAGACTCAACAGCAATAGTAAAGCCCCTGTGTGACCTCCAAGGGCTGTGCACATGAGCTGGCCTTGCAATCTGGCAGAGTTGGGGGACCTTTGTAGGGAAGACAGACCAAATAATGCCAAGTTAAGATGTGCCATGCTGGTATAACCCTTACCAGGAATAGTGACTGCTGTAGTTCACTTAACAGGTGCTTCAATAAGTCATTGGTTTAAGGGTGTTCACACTTATGCAACCCCCATATTGTATGCATCTCATTCAGTATCCTCACAACTAACACATTTGTTTGATTGTTGATTGGATTGCATAGGTCATATGTCACATATCAGGTGTGTGTAATGTTTTCAAAGGCAGTACTGTGGCCCCATTTTATATCGTAGAAGAGGCTGGCATGTCAACAGGTGTGTGTACTCTCCTCATATCCACATTAAGCTTTGAAGGTCGTTGGTGTAACCGAATTTTATTGCACATACATGCACTGCTTGATGATGAGATCTGTAAATCAAATGTCAGTCATTAATTGGTGACATCATCCTCATATCATCCCAGTTATGTGTCAGACAAACACATAGGGGTTGTAAGGAACAGAGCAAGCATAACTGCCAGACATCTATGCATTCAGCAATGATTTGTACAGTTATGCGGTATGGTCTACAGTAGATACCAGTGTGCTATACAGGTGCACAGCAATAATGTGTACATTGGTACGGTGTGTTCCAGGGGAAGGGACATCACCTACTAACATGACTCCTGCATCCCAGAGATGTATATTATTAGTAACAGGGATTAAGAATGGCTGCAATGCATGATGTTGAGTGCCATGTGTCATGCATGTCAACTGTTGGGTAATGTGAGGTCGGTGAAATCTCTTTGTGCCACCTCACCTGTAAGTGTGTGTGTGTGTGTGTGTGTGTGTGTGTGTGTGTGTGTGTGAGTGTAAGTAAACCATAATGTACAGGTATTAATTTATATATATTGTCTTCCCCTCACAGGTGGTGATGTTGGTCGGGGTCCCTCCCGTGGGGAAACTGATGTCAGTGTCTCTGCAGACTCTGACAATGATGATAGGCATAGTGAGGCACAGGCAGGGTTGTCAGTGGCTGAATCTGTGCCATTGGTTAGCATCCCACTTTTTTCCACTCCATCCCTGCACACAGTCAGAGTGCCCACACATACCCCATCACCAGTGGCCATAGATGAGGGTCAGTTGGCAGTTGGTAGCATGGGATGGGAAAGTGTGGTGACTATGACAAGTGTGTCTGTAGACACCAGCCATAGCTAGATAACAGGCAAGGTCTCACACAAGCGGATGGATAGGGGCACTCATAGGAGGACTGCTGCCCATCATGCCCCTGCCACAAGTGATACAGCAGGTGTCACCAGACACATGTTTCAGACAGTCATGGAGGCACAGGCATGTATGGAACATTACACCAGAGATGGTCCGAGGCTCCAGAGGGCTACTCTACCTTCTGTACATGACAACATCCATGATCTTGCAGATACCCATCATTATTATCAACTTTCAAGTATCTGTCCTATCCCAAATTGTGTTGCACCAGTGCGCTCACAAAACAAAACGAGACAGAGACATCTAGTCATTCTCAGAACTTAATTTGAAGGCGGGAAATCATTCGAAGGACTTCGCAGGTGTAACGCGAGTCTCGTTTATTTGTACTGCGAACAATGATGGGAAGAGACTCGGGAAACTAAATAGTAAGGGTAGTAACTCTCACTGCAAACCTGCCATCTAATGAAGAGGACATTTTACAGGATCTTGAGGATGCTGTACGGACTGTGCTTGGAAACCTTGAAAATCTGCAGCCTTTTGTAACTAAGTACTTCACTGTTTTTCCTTATGTTTAAATGGGAAAGAGTGTCACAGCTGAGATTTAAACATGGAACTACATGCCTTGTAGCTTACCCTTATGTATGCACATTGTATGTGGAAGTGAGTTCATCTCAACATAATGCACCATCTGGAGAGAAAGCCAGCTTTACTCACAACCCTAAACAAATAAAGGCAACACAGACCTTGCACCACCAAGGTTCTGCTAACAATGTGGATGATATCAATATGAATATTTATGCATCTGCGAATGATACATGGGAAGAATATCTAAAGCAAACAAAAAGCAATGATACCAGTATAGCACAGCCAGTGGCAGGGGAAGGAGGCCTCCTGAAATGTTTTGCTAGGGTTGTTTCATATTTCTGTCCGATGACGCCTGGTGCTGTTTGGACCTCTTTGGTTAGCAGTGCATCTTCCATTGCATTTTGGATGTGTTCTGTTTTGTCAGGTATTGCTGTTATTTCAGTAGCTTGAATAAGTGGACCCTGCAAATACCTATATCATTTGCCTCTACCCTCCTGGAAGACCATTTCCTCTTGTCTGCTACACTCCAACCCTCCTGGCATCGGAGATATCTACCAGACAGACTGTGAAAGTATGCTATTCATATATGTTTAACCCACATCAGCTGAACTGTGTGAACCAGTCTAGCTACTTGCACAGGACTGCCAGCAGCCAATAGGTCTGGCCCTCTTCACTACTCTACTCTAGACTTTCGACTACCTTTTTTTATACTTCTATCCTCTCTTCCCTCTCACCTTTCCTCCTTTATTAGCCACCTTATATCAGTGATATATATACTCAGGCCACTAGGTGGCATCCTTTGTTCTTTTAAATCTGCTCCTTCCTGATTTATTACAACACACACCCCTTTATCTCTTGATTTGGTGTCTGTACCTCTCCTATCCTCTTTACCTCCTTTCTTACTCTCAGGACCCTGCTATACCAAATCCTACTACTCTGTGCTCCAAACCTTAACATATTCATAGGTTTGACTCTACCCTTCACATACCTTATAACTATATACTTATTTTCTTACCTACCTGCTGTTTTCCTCTCCTTACAGATTGTTTTCTGTGCCACACCACTCCTTTGCTTCTCCCCGGCTCACTCCGCCTCCCACCCTGCCCCCAAATCCCACCCGCCCTAGCACCTCTACCTTTATACCCTCATAGACACACCCCTCTTAATCTATCCCCACCCCTTCTAGACCTAGCCCCTCCCCACTTCACCTACCTGCCTACCCTACCTTCTAAAACCAGCCCCTCCCTTCACCACTTATCTTCTCCTTCCCACTCTTCACACTATCTTCCCACTCTATTTCAGTTATACATTCTCTAAACATGTCTAACCAATGCCAACCTTTGCTACTTATATCCTTCCTAACCATCATCATCTCTACTTATTTCTCCACCTCTTATGAACAAGCCCTTCCTTATACTCTAACAATTCCACACAAAGTAACCCAAATATCCCCCCTAGCTCTAACAATTACCTATCTCAACACCATCCACAAACTTCCTACCTCCAAGCTAAATATCACCGACTTTCTCACATCAAATATCCTACTCATAGCCTTAAAAACATTTTTACTACTACCACAAAATTTCTCAATCTTACAACCCTATATTAATCTGCTCATTAATACATGGTGATATCCACCCCAACCCTGGCCCTAACTCACCCCTACCATTCTCTAAAAGCCACCAACTATTTACAAGACCAACACCATCTACCAAACCCCAAATCACTCTCAATTGCTCAATTAAATATATCTGTAACAAAATACCACAAATCCATGCCCTCCTAGATGTCCAACAGTTTGATATACTCTGCCTAACCAAACTTGGCTCAAACCTACAATTAAAGATAATGAAATCACCCCTGGCTATAACATACTCAGGCAAGACCTGTATAAAACCGGATTGCAAATAAGCAAAGAAAATCATACTCTTCCATCTGATAATAATGTAGAAATAATTATTTCCAAACTTCAGCTCAACCCTCACAAAACAGTTAACATTATCTGCACCTATCTTCCCCAGGAAAAATCCCACTATTTTAGAAGACCTATTAAATTGGCTTTCACTAAATCTCCTCAAGAAACTATTCTTTTAGGAGATTTTAATATTGACTGGAATTTATGTCAATACACCAATCCACCCACTCTTATTAACCTACATGGCTTTACTCAAACCATTAACTCCCCAACAAGAACAAACAAACAAAATAACAAAGAAAGTATACTTGACTGGATACTTATAAACAGTCCCCAGCTAAAGTATACAACAGGGACTCTCCCAGATGACCTCAGCGACCACTCTCTAACATATATCATCAGGCATAAAACAAGTTTAACCATCCCCACACAAGTCATAACATCCCAAAATTCCTAGATCCCATTCTGTTTCAAAATGAACTTATGCAAGAATCTCTCCTATAGACGTAAGGTTAACTACTTCAGTCATACTTTTCTGACAATCCTAGAACATCACGCCCAATGCGTTATAAGAATTAAATCTAAAACAGCCCAATGGCTTTCTAATGCCACCAGGAATCTAATCCTTAGTAGAAACAAAGCCTGGACCTCTAAAAATACAACTGAACGCCTTATTTTCAGAGAACAAAGAAATTTAACAAAAAGCCATTCTACAAGACAAGAAGAACTTTTATACTCAGCTACAACAAACATCCCTACACCAACCACATAAATTCTGGACCGCCATTAATACACTGCTATCACCAGGAAAAGTTGCCACACCAAATCCTATTGATTCTAATAATGCCTTTAATAGTTTCTTTACCTCTGCCATTCTAAAGCTAGCTAACCAACAAAGCCCTGATACCTCCAAACTGCTAAACCAAGGTCCCACTCCCCCCCCATTCCACCTCAAACCAATACCCACCACATATATATCATCCTTACTTCAAAAATTAAAACCTACAACAAGTTACCAGCAGAATTCTTAAAATTGGTGCCCCATCTCCATATTGATTAACAGGACCATAAAAGAAAGCACAATTCCATCATTATGGAAAATCTCTTATATTATCCCACTATTCAAAGGTGGTGACTCTACTGAGTATTCTAAATAGCATTATTATCACCACTTGCAAAATAATGGAGAAATGCATCCACAAACAGGTACTAAATCACCTGCTAAATAATAACCTCCTAGCTAAGTGCCAACATGGTTTTTCCATAGCACTACCACAGCCTTACTTTCCTTTATCGACTCAATAAATAATACAATAATAACATAATCCAAAGCCTTTGATATGGTCAACCACAAACTTCTCCTCCATCGCCTAAAGTCCTCTCTTTGACAATACAGCCTTAAATTGGTTCACATCCTATCTGAATAACCGCAAACAGGCAGTACTCTGGCATAACCATCTCTCTGATCTCCTTCCCACCTCTATAGGAGTTCCTCAGGGCTCTATCTTAGGCCCCTACTATTTTCCATCTTTATAAATGATCTTTACCTAGCTACTCCTCTATCAACTTGCATTCAATATGCTGATGATACAACCATTATCTGCTCAGCCCCAACACAGTCAGAACTTTATTCCTTACACAAAATACCTTCACTACCATAGAGCAATGGTTCTCCAACCACTGTCTCCTCCTTAACCCAAAGAAACCAAACTCCTGATTTTACACCCACCATCTTGTCTCCCTCCATTAATTTCTCTCTCACAGCCAACAATGGCATCCTTATCTCCCCAGACAATAACACCAAACTACTAGGCATTACAATTGACAACCAACTCAAATTTGACACACACATTGACTCTACAATAAAATCAACTAACAGAAAACTAGGCTCTCTGTATAGAATTAAATCTTTCCTTACTCCTGAAGCCAGAACCACTATAGCTAGAACCCACTTAATCTCTTCCCTTTTATATGCCTCCCCAATCTATACAAACCTTTCTAAATATAATCTTACCAAACTAACTACGCCTTATAATAATATTGCCAGATTTGCTACAGCATCTCCATATAGGACTCACCATTGTTCTAACCTTAAATAACTAGGTTGGCTAGAATTACCTAACCTTATACATTTTAACCAACTTACAATTGCCCATAAAGCTCTTTACCACCCAGACAATACCCCAATGCTCTCCACCCTCATAAAACCCTATAGCAATCTGAAAACCTGCGGCTCCAACAAAATACTGATTCATACTTCTTTCTAAGAACTCAGCAGGTGACTCCACATTCTCAAACTCAGTTGGGAAACTATGGAATCAACTACCTCAAGACCTCACCACTCAAACATCAATCCCACTATTTAAAACTAAACTTAAACATTTCTTTTCCAACCACTGGCTTTGTTCATACCTCCCTACTATGAGATTTTTTTTCCACTCTCTCTTTATCTCATATACCTAACTCTCTACATAACTCTCTACAAAGCTGTTTCTATTACCTCACTTCTAATAAAGGAACTAAATCTCTACTTTCCATCTTCTTTTAAAGATGTATTAGACTAACTAGGTACTTTATCTGTACTGTCATATTGTACACTTTTCTAAGTAATAGAGAGATCTTACTGTACCTCATATTTGTACTCAAATGTTCTTAATTCTAACAGAAGGTTTAAAGAATATGTTATTAGATATTATTTGTATATGTTGATATATTTCTGATAAAGTTTTTGTTTTAATCTTACTATAGTAGTACTGTAGAGGAGCCGGCCTCCACTGAAAATGGACATGTATCCAGTTAAATAAATAAATAAAATAAATAAATTATGCGAAGGTCATGGATAGACGTTTGGGTGAGATCATGGCAATCCTTGACTGCGGGATGTCTGTGCTAGAGCATATTGTGGGAGTACGGTGTTGGCCACATGGACATGGGACAGCACCATAAACAGCTGAAGGTCTACGTGGTTGTGCAACATCTCACTCCTGCTCCCATAGTGGCAGTACCAGCAGCTCCCATGCATGGGGGTGCTGTCCACACCAAGACGCAGCAGGCCATGGGCACATGGTCCTGGATGGTCCCAACAGGGATGCAGATCCAGCAGACAATTGTCATCATCATGGGAGAGTACCATATCTGACCTTCTGCCTTGTCACGGAACCCCTGTCAGGCCCAGTTCCTGTGTCCATGGCCGGACACAGTGAACTGTACACCCTGCCATGTACGGTCTGCAGCTGTCCAACATACCCCTGTATAGAGCAGTGATATGGCAGAACTGTGTGCATCCACACACACACACACACACACACACACACACACACACACACACACACACACACACACACACACACACACACACACACATCACCATTGCAGCTAGGGCACCTCCATACGTACACACACCACCTCTGTATGGCCCATTTAATAAACAACCCTTTAACCCAGACACATGATGTCAACCAAATGGCTCAGCCTAGGCCTCTGGCAAATCCACAGCAAACCCTGTGCATATGATGATACCTGTGCCACATCCCTGTCATCCATACCATTGATACAGGGACATGCTAATATGGTTCTTATCTCAATTTTTTTAAAATTTTTCAAATACATTTGAATGAGTTCCATAGTATTTATACATAACATCTTAAATAACTATGCACACTATTTACATTAGCCTAACACTATAACAGATCTTAATGTATACAGGTAGTTTATAAGTATGTCCAATCCATTATCAGAGTGTCTGATAAATTATTGTATAGTTTCAATCAATGATAAGACTTTTCCCCAAGGGCTGTTGATAAATGGCTTTGGATAAATTCTTAGTTCTTTAATTTTAATTTCCAATAATGCTATGGTCTTCAGTAGGCTGTAGAAGTCTTCCAAAGTTGGTATTGTGTTTGTATTCCATCTTCTTGTTATACACTTCCTTGAACTTGCAAGTATAGTCCATACTAGATACATGTTTGACCTATTCAAATGAGGACCTTCGTTCACATTTAATAATACAAGAGCTTTAGTTAAATAAAATGATTTATTAAATAAAACTTGTGGAAAGTTATTAATACCATTCCAAAATAGCTTAATTTTAACACAATCAAAGAAAATTTGGTTCCAATCTGCATTGTGTACTTGCTCGCATCTCCAACATATTCCTTTTATGGAAGAACTAATTTTACTGATTCTGTCGGGTTAAGAATGCTCTGTGCAAGCATCCCAATTAAACACTTTCCAGTATTGTGTAAAGGATGTGTATTTTATCGATAATAAGATATTTGTTTTAATATCTTCAGTTAACTGTATTGAGTGTCCTTTTGTTATATATTTCCAATATGAGGTTTTGGGTCATTATATAAGTCATTATATATAATTTCATATATGTATTTCGTAAATTTAGGTATTTCTTTAAATGAAGAATTGTTAATTATTCTACTTAAATCTTGTGAATATGATAGAATACTCTGTAAAGTTAGCCAGTCCTGTTGTGGAATTTTGTATGTTGTTTTTATTACTTGCATATCTAAAACTTTTAGTTCTTTGATACGTTGGAGCCAACAAACAAATCCTTTCTGTTCCCAGGAATTAATAATTTCTCTATATATTTTATGTGGAAAGTTCTTTGTGAATATAAATGGTGCTAAAAGATCAAACCAGATTTTTAAATCTAATTTGCATTAATAATTTTCCTAAATGAGTCAATGTAATAATTAATCATATAAGTTTTAGTGGGTTTAGTTATGTTATATTGCATACTGATACATAATATGTGCCATGGCAAGTTGTTTGTATCTGTTATTTGAACTTTTTTTGTAAATCAAATTCATTTATTGATATTACAGTTAGTAATTCTTTCCAATTTGCAGAGTATTTTGGACTTATCCAATCTGAGATTGTTTTAGATATTGATGCTTTTATATATGTTTCTTTATCAGGAAAGTTTAAGCCTCCCTGTTTCCATGGTCTGATATGATGTATTAAAGCTATTCTGTTTCTTTTGGGAAATCATAAACATTTTATTAGGCATGAATTTATTTCTTTAAATATATTTCTTTCTGGTAACAGTTGTATTGCCAAAGCTATATATAGGATCTTGGGCAGTAAAACCATTTTTATTAACTATAGTCTATATTCAAATGTTAATATTGTTTTGTTCCATTTTTCCACAGAGATTTTAATTGTATTGATGATATTATTGTAATTTTTTAGACTAATTCATTCCTAGATATTTCAAGGTAGATTTTTGTTTCCCTATGACATGATACCCCTTTGTCTGCAGTTCTTTTCTTTATTTAAAAGTAAAAAGTTTGATTTTGATTTATTGAAATGGAGTCCTGAAGTCATGTGAAATTTGTCAATTAATATGTCTAATTCTTTAATTTCTCTTTTGTATTAGATAATGTTAGTAATAAGTCATCAGCAAATAGCATTACTTTAAAATTGTATTGTTCATAAACATCTATTCCTTTGATTTTTATAGTGTTACGAATTGAAGCTGCCAATATTTCAATAACCAGAGCAAATAGAATTGGTGACATGGGACATCCTTGTTTAGTGTCTTTTGTTATATGTATAGATTCAGAGGTAAAAGGACCTAACTTGAGATACGCTACATTATTTGTATATACATTCTTTAGGAGATGAACAAAGGATGCAGGAAATTCAAATAGCATAAGGATTTTGAATAAATAGTCCCAATTTAGGGAATCAAAGGCTTTCTCTATATCTAAGCCAATTATGAGTGTTCCTTTATTAACATAATCTATAAGAGAAAGTATCCTTTTAATATTGTCATGTGTGTGTCTATGCTATAAGTTTGATCATTATTTATTGTTTTAGATAGTGGCATTTTCATTCTCTTGGTTAATATTGTCATAGATATCTTATAGTCATTATTTAATAATGATATAGGTCTATATGAGGTACAGAGGTTTGGGAATTTACTTTCCTTTAGGATTGGTGTGATTAAGGAATATCTCCAAGATGGTGGTATTAAAGCTTTTGATTGAATTTCTAATAGAGTTTTATGGAAGAAGAATAGTATCTTTGAAGGGAAAAGTTTATATATTTCCATAATTATGCCATCTATACCTGAATCTTTATTATTTTTATCCTCTTTTATTGTATCTGTAATTTCTTTGCAGGATATGGGTGCTTGCAGGTCTAGTTTTAATTTTTCTGGTATTTTTTATATTAGAACATTTTTCATCTAGATTTAATTGATCAATATGTATATTTTCTTTTTGGAAATGTTCCATATAGTGATTTCTATAGGCATCAAGAATGTCACCTATATCCGAGACATTTTTCCCTTTCTTTTCATGAAAGATACTTTTAATGTTATTAGCTTTTGATTGTACCATGATTCTTGTGGATAAATTATGTAGATATTTGGGAGAAGTGGCCAAGGTATTAAGTTTTAGTTTTTCTAAAGCTAAACTAGTTTTATGTGTTAGAATTTCATTGTATTTATTGTTTAATACTTTTACTTTCTTTTCCATCTCCAAATGATTTTGATTTTTTTCAGCTTTACTGACAAAAGTTTGGATTGTAGCTCTAATAATTCAGAATCCCATTCTTTAATGTTTTATACCACGTTAGGGTTTTACCATATATGTAAGAAAATATACATAAGTCCCATATCATTATTTTATTTATCTCTGTGGTGTAATTAATATCTAAGAAGAACTGTAATTCAGATAATAATCAGGGTTTGAACACTTTAATTTTAGTTATATATGCTGGAATTCTGGAGTTAAAGATTAATGGTTTGCACCCATTTTGAAGTTTTAGTATCAACGTATTGTGGTCTGAAAAGGGGCAGGGAGTGATTGAGAAATTAATGATTTTAGAGTGTAAGTCATGGGCAGCAAATATTTTCCCTACTCTAGTTTGGGTACCAAATCTGTGATCTTGATGGGAAAACAACAAAGAGTTATCTTCTTTAAATTTGAAAGTTTGTACAAGATGAAATGATTGTACCCACTTGTTTAAAGCTTTTGATACAGCAGATGTACACAGTGGTCTTTTATTTGTAGTTTCAGAAATATCAAATATGCAGTTAAAATCTCCTCCTAGTATTAAGTTGCCTTTATAATTATTGGAAATGAAATTCAAGTGCTTTTTAACAGTTCCTCTTCCAATGCCTGGGAACCAGTATAGACTGGCTAGGGTCCATATTCTGTTATTATATTTAACTATTACTGATGCCATAAGGCCTTCTTTATCTTCCTACTTATAAATGATTTCTGGGTTAATCACATTTGTTTTCCATAAAATTGTTACCCATTTTGTCTTTGTCTTATAAGTGGATTGTGCCAATATCATATATTCCTTAGGATTCCATTTGTAATTGTCATTTGTTTGGAAATGAGTTTCTTGAAGGAAGACAATTTGTGCTTTGTTCAGTTTTAAATATTTCAGTAGATTTGATCTCTAGCTAGGATTGTTTAGGACATTGGTATTTAAAGATAATAAAGTTAAATACATCTTAGGTTATTTAGACTATGTATTTTTTGTTTTATTGTGACGATTAAACATTTTCCTCTGATAACTATAAAGTATATGTTTGAACTTTTAAAGGCAATTATCAGTTTTATACTTTGAGTGTTTACCAATAAAATAATGTTTTGGTCAGGCATACTAAAATGTTTTTGTTAAATAACAAATTTAAATTAATACATGTTAACAAAACTAAGATCCGCACTAGCCATGGAATGAAAATCATTCCTAATCTGATAGATAAACCTAAGTCCGTCAAATTATCACTCATACCTTGACAATCCAGGACATCTGAGCTCCATAAATTTAATTATTATATGGAGAATATTTGTAATAGGAATAAGCAATATTTATGTTATTTTGAGCAGATATAGTACTATTGTAGATTAGACAGAATTCTAATACAGTATAAATGTCTACTTATTTTATAAGCAATTAATATTTACATGAAAGATAGATGACAAGCAATTCAATCATAGTAAAGTAGGATGTATCATATATAAAACCTCAGTAAAAGATTATAGCACACAGTTATTTAACATATTCATACTTATTGATGAAGTCTTTCAAAACTTATTACTTAATATAAATAGATGGTAATAATATGTATACCTAATGTTTATAATACAATGTATCTTACTGGATATATCAGAAGTTATATTTCATTGTTTGCCAGCATTTAAGTAATCACTTTTTGTGTTGCTAACTTACTTAAAACATCAAATTTGTTTTATGTGAACATTAAAGTTAATGCATTTTAATTATCAGTACATCCCTCCCCCCATTTCCTACACATAAGGATTTTCATATTTGTCATTTCTTAGTATAAAATTAGTGAAATTATAGGTTAAAAACAACAAATTCACTTATTGTGATTAATGATTACAAATTCCCTTTCCATATTCATAAATTGTCATTTTATGGCATATGCTGAAAGTTTTTAGATTTCAATGGCAATATTCTATTTTGTATAACCAGCAAAGGTTAAACTGAGTGATTACTGTCAATTTAATACTATTTGTTCAGAATGTGATTGTTACATTCTGTGACATTCCTAGTTCAGGCTTCTATTGTTTCTCTTGAACAACATTATCAGTTTGATGTCATGTATAAAACATTAGTTATATTGGTAACAGCTTAAATATTATGTATGGTCAAGATGGGTTACAAAACCACAATTCAAGTTAAAGCAATTATATGACCTGTTATGCACATTTACTTATATGAGAAAATCATCATGCTTCCCCTTGATGTTCAATATAGTGTGTGTCATTTATGACAAGTTAAAACAGTAGTGTTATTATGCACAAGTCCATGTTATTAAACTGTCTATTGTCAATTTAATACTATTTGTTCAGAATATGATTGTTACATTCTGTGGCATTTCAAGTTCAGGCATCTATTGTTTCTCTTGAAAAACTTTGTCAGTTTGATGTCATGTATAAAACATTAGTTACCTTGGTAACCACTTAAATATTATATATGGTCAAGATGGGTTACAAAAACTACAATTCAAATTAAAGCAATTATATGACTTGTTATGCATATTTACTTATATAAGAAAATCATGCTTTCCCTTGATGTTCAATGTAGTGTATGTCATTTATGACAAGTTAAGACAGTAGTGTTATTATACACAAGCCCATATTATTAAATCCTGTCTTTAACATCTAAATTCAGCAGACTGCTTCATCTTATATGATGATTATATATTTTATGTCTAGATTTACTAAAATCATACATTACATAACTATTGTGTATGGGTTTTATTTAGCTGTTGCTTAGTTATTTGAGAGACCACAAGCTGTAATGCTTATTCTTATTATTAGCTCCTTCCAAGCATGTTTATACAGTCCATAGATTTTAAATTATGAGACCCTTCTAGTTTCTTATTTATTATAAGTATATTTCCATCCTTACATGCACACATATCAGTACTTCAAGCACAGGCAATAATGCTCATCCAGTTTTGCCAGAATACCATTCACTAGTTCATGTGGTATGTTTCCAGGCTGTTCTTAAAATATCCAAACCAATATTTGTCCTGTTCCATTTTACCAGCCTGTTCCATGCAGTGGCTACTTCAACAGTGAACCACTCAACACACCTTCCATTCCCAAAGATATTTCCACGAAGGAAATCTGATGGCTCTCTAGCACTTCCCAACAACTCCAAACACCCCTAGAATCAGTGATCGCCATATGCCCAACATGTCCAAGCAAACTCATCTCCCAGACCACTGCAAAGGGTACTGCACAATACCAAGTGCTCTTAGTCTTTCACAGTAACTCAGACTTCCACTCTTATGTGTTTGGACCAAAATACATTTTAAATATAAAATTGTGCTTATTTTTTTTTTCTTTTATCAAGAATCAACTTGATGAGCTAAACAAAGTGCTGGGAGACCATCAATATGTGTATCTGTGGTTTAAAACAGCCCTTTTATTATATATACTTTTTTAAAAAACAAAAACATCATTGCTGATAATCATCTCGTAGGCTTCTCATAGCATTATCGTTACACTGTCTCCATTACCATAGCATTATAAAACACTTCTAGTCACGAAATAAGAAAAAAAACCACAGTGGAAAATGCAAGGCTTGTCAGAAAATCAGGAATATTTCAGGTAGTTTCATCAATGGATGTAAATTTATAAGTAAGAATAGGTTTACCTGTAGTTCATGTGGAGTAGTGTATGCCATTGGTTGTGGATGTGAGAGTATAAAATGGTATATAGGTCAAACAAAAAGAGCTGTCAAAGTCAAAATTTTATTAAATTTGGGAGATATTCGGAATAAAAATTATAAGAGTCCTGTGGCAGATCATTTTTGTAAAGTACATGGGGGAGATGATTCCACCTTCTTTTTTAGTGTTTTGGCAATCCCATTTCAAGTGAAAAGTGGTGAGCTCAAACAAAAATTGAAAGTGCTTGAAAGTAAAATGATTTTAAACTATGGGACCTTGACACCCAGAGGGTTAAAGTTGGAGGTGGATTATGTTTAAACTGTTCATATTTAGATATATTTATATTAATTATATTATGTATTTATTAGTATGCACAACTGTATTTGAAGAAATATTTATGTGTTAAATGTTTGTATTGTGATAGTTTAAAAGTGAAGTTAGATTTTGTATAATTTAATGAAATAAGTATGGGTCACTTTAAAAGAGTTTAAGGTAATGGGATATTTTAAGAAATGCAAGGGTAATAGGATAATTACATAATTGAATAATTAACGAATGAACCTGGTATAAATGTAGAATTCATATTGATGTATGTATCCTTGAAGGCAAGAGGCCGAGGTACCAGATCCTGTGGTGAAAGTAAAGAATCCATTTATCACTTTCGCTGCTGTGTGTTTTTTTCCATTACCATAGCAACCTGAGAGTGACTATTTCTGTTAGTGTGTCTGTGTACTATATACCAGAGGCTCGCGATAAGCCTGAAGCTAAGCTTCACTTAACTGCAACTTCAAGCCTAAATTCCCTCCCTTTCAGCGAGGCAGCAGCCAGGAAAAGAACGAAGAGCAAACAGATAAAAAAAAAAATCTCCCAACAAGCCGCCACAAGAGATAACACATTCTTCCAGCCTTCCCACCTCTCACTCAACAGATGTATAAACAAACTATTCTCTTCCAAAATATCCCAAATCACAGTTTTATCCACCCCTTTCCCCTGGATCCAGGGTAAAACACCAAGTGCCTCTTCTTAATACACAAGCATCAGTAAACCTCGATCACAACCCACAGCTTCCCAGAGATGAAAACGGCAATGTACAACAGCTGCCAGACATAGCTGCATCCACACACACCATGTCAGGCTTAATCAAACAGCACTCAAAGCTATGATACCTGCCATAACTGATATTAACTATGTTTAGACAGAATAATAATGACATTTGTGCTAGCTGCCAGACACAGCTGGATCCACGCACACCATATCAGGATTGATCAAACAGCACTCGAAGCTATGATACCTGCCATAATTGATATTAACTATGTTTAGACAGAATAATAATGACATTTGTACTAGCTGCCAGACACAGCTGTATCCACGCACACCATATCAGGATTGATCAAACAGCACTCATAGCTGTGATACCTGCCTTAATTGATATTAACTATGTTTAGACAGAATAATAATGACATTTGTACTAAGAGGTTGCTACTATTATTCAACCAGGATATACATAACATTTCTAAATCATACTTTAACTGAAGAAGGCATTAGTCTCCATGACTGCATTTTTTTTTCAAAACACTCTACTGTTACTGCTATTATGTATGATGTTAATTTGTTACATTTGAGTCTGAACTCTGATGAATGGTACCTTGTTGAATAAGTTAATTAATTACTTAAATTATTATAAGTAAAATCAATGAAACATGAACAAGATAAGTATTCACTGAGTTCAAGTAGGGGAATAGAAACTTCTATGTTTGTATTATATGTTGCTTTGGCTTATATATAATGTAAATAGTAACCTATCTTGACCTACCTTTGTTTGTGAAGAATTATTGGACTCTTTGAACATTCTGAATAAATCATTACTGTTTCTCAATTGTTTAAGAAACCCTCCTTTTTAAAAAATAAAAACAGATGACAAGTGACGCACCATATCAGTTGATACTTTGAGAGATGTAGTTGTAAGAGTTATTTTTTTTGGGGACAGCTATCTTGGAATCAGTTTTTTTGTTTCTTCTTTCTAGCATCAGTCTGAGGATTTGTTTCTTTTATTCTTTTAAGAGTAGGGGCCATCCATTCAATTTCTTCTGGGATAGACACTCTATGTTGTTTTTGATGAATATAATAGCTTCTTCTAAGTCATTAAAGGTTCTCATCTCACTGGCAAAGCATATTTTTATCTTGGCTGGAAAGGCCAGCTGTGCTTTAATGTTTTATTTCAAAAGTTTTATTATTGGTCAGACTTTTTTTTTTCTTTGTTCTAGTATTCAGGAAGAATAATCATTGTCAAACCTTATCAGGCTTTGATTGTATTTGAAGGGTGATTTACTCCAAGCAGATTTTAATATTAGTTACTTGTCCAGAAATGAAAGAAATTTTATAACTATGGATCTAGGTGGAGTATTTGTTGAGTTAGAAGCAGGTTTCCCCAGTGCTCTGTGCGCCCTTTCAATTCCAAATGAAAGTCACTCTTTCAAGTCTGAAAATTCAGGAATCCAGGTTGTTAAGAATGAAATGATGTCTTCTCCTTCCGTGTTTTCAGGCAGACCAAAGATCCTTGTATTGTTTCTCCTTTCCCTGTTTTCTAAGTCATCTATTTTGTTAAGCAGCCATGTATTCTGTTTAAGCAGAAATTCTTTTTGGAATTCTTCCTCTTTGAGTCTCCCTTCAATGTCATTTAGAGAAGTCTCTATATTTGTTATTTTTGTATGATGTTGCTGTAATAGTTCCTTAAGAGTATCAGTCTGTTTTTGAGAATTTAATTTGAGGTTTTCTACATCATTTTTAAAGCCATCCATCTTCAAAGATAGTTCCTGCAAAGTAGATGTCATCAATTGCAGTTCTTTTTTCAAAGCAGCATCTGGATGAGAATTCCTTGAGTTGTTCATATTCAGTGACTCAATATATCTCCAAGTTACTTGACAGGAAAATTTTTGTATATCTCCACCAAAATTGATATTTATGTAGCTTAGTAGTTTATCTATAGATTTCTGACATTTTAAACTTGAAAATAATACATTTTTCCTATATTATTATACTAGTTTATGGAGCTCTCAAAATTCACTGCTCTTAGTTGGCCATCTAGGATTCACCCCCCCCAGCTAAAATGGTTCTGATGCACAGGGTGAATGTACTACAGTTTAGCAATGAAATGCATTTTAAAGTGTCAGCTAGCATGTTTAATGCTTACATGTCAGGGTGTGTAGCTGTCCAACCATGATGCATTATTGCTGCGGTTAACACTGACTGAATGTGGTCTCTGCAATGTATTCTGTTTTTGTTCTAGGTGTCTGTATGTCAGGAGGATGTTGGCCTGCTGTCCTTTCCTACAAGGGGTGTGGCAGTGTGGTAACACATTGACTGTGTCATATCCCGGGTACAGCTGAACACAGGTCTGTATAACAGTTATTGCATGTACCACATGGCTAATAGATCTGAGGGGTGTATACAGGTAAGTGCATGGTGGGTGATGTAAGTGGCTCTTGTACAGTGGACAATGGTAAGTGTACTGGGTGGCACACACCAAAAGTTTGTGAATAACACACACACAGAGGCTTTTGACATCTGCGGTGGTGCAGCAGTAGCGTTGTTGCCTCACAGCAAGAGGTTCACCCGTTCTATTCTCGGCTGGAGTGTGGGGAGTGTCTTCTGTGTGGAGTCTGCATGTTCTCCCCACGGTTGGGTGGGCATTTGAAAGACATGCACAAATGGGCGTGCCTTCTTTGAAGGTTGAACGTCGAGCTGGCACCTCGACATTCGTGAAAATATACTGCCAATCATTAGCGGACCGGAGTTCCGCTGTGGCGACCCCTAACCGGGAAAATCCGAAAGACAAATAAACACACACAGAGGCTTTTGTGTTGATGCAACACACAGAGTACTGTTCACGTGATTGTACTTCACTTTGCAGAGAACTCATTTTTACAAATGTAATTCCACCAAGACCAAATTGCCAAAACCTCAAATACTAAATAATCAGTCTGCCAAATTTCATTTCACTGAAAACAGTAGTGGCAGGGTATATGTCCTGTTCCCCACTGTAGTGCAATCCTGGAGTTGGTATAAATAGTTGTGGTGGTGTGGGGGGCACAGTCCCCCACATTGGAGGGTGTGGGGTGGCGTAGACCCACACCCACTTAGATTAACAACTACTTATCCTCTTAACATAGACTCAACAGTAGAACAGCACACTACACATGGGGATACGCACAACACTACCCCCAATGTGGGGGGCTGTATCCCCAATGACCACCACCAACTATATATACTAACTCCAGTATCACTGTACAGCTGGGAAAAGGGCATTTACACTGCCACTACTAGTTTTGGTGAAATTAAATTCCACAAGATGATTCATTTGCAATTTTAGCTTTTGCCAATTTGGTCTCAGTCAAATGAACACCTGGAAAATGTTTTTTCTGCAAACTGAAGTAGATTCCTTCACACACACACACACACACACACACACACACACACACACACACACACACACACACACACTTGCCAACACTGAGATTAGAACCCCTACCTATGTAGTTATTGCTACCAATGTGTTCTGCCTTAATTGCACACACCACAGAGCTTGTAGGGTGAGGTGTGTTCTGAGGTTCCTGTAAAGTGAACAAGATCACCAGGCCTTGTACCTTGTACAGTATGGCAATGGGGGTGTACTGGATGTTAATGGACACAACATACTATAACATACTGATATATACACATTGACAAACACATATTTGGCACACCTGGGTTTAGCAGCCCTGACTATCCTGTTATTAGATAATTGTGAGGTTGATGGATACAGCAGACCACATACAGTGGACCTTGGGACATGTAGTGGGAATGCCACTGTCTAAAATGTCAGAGCCACCCTCCAAGTGGACATAGTACTCACTCAAACACAGGATACTGTACTGAAACACAAATGTTCACAGATTTGTGCTTCCTCAGATTAGAACCCCTGGCTATGTAGTTGTTGCTACTACAGTGACATGCATTTACTGCACGCAACACACACTCTAAGTTGATGACTGTTCCATGGCTCCTGTACTGTGGCCAACATCACCAGCCCTTGTACAGTATGGCAATGTGCAGTGTGTGTGGAGACTAAGCCCTCAAAAAACTGCCTTAATCACTCTGTATCCAACAGTCCTTGTGCTGCCTAGTAACAAAATAAACAGCCCTTGCAGATCAGGAACCCAGGACCCTGCACACCATAGTCAAAGCAATTTACCAGTTTTGGAATGTTTTCTCAAACAAACCCTACTTTACAACCAGTTTATAATAGGGAAGAGACACTGTGCAATTAGGAAGAATTGGTATCTACAAATATATATATCTGAAATGAAACATATACATAGAGAGAGAGAGATAGATATGTATGTTTTATATATATGTGTGTGTGTGTGTACACACACACACACACACACACACACACACACACATATATATATATACATATATATATATATATATATATGTATACAGATATATATATATATATATATATATGTATATATATATATATATATACACACATATACATGTCTCAGAATATATCTGCATACATGTCTCAAAATGCCCATGCAAACATATGCTGCTGATAGACCACCCACAACTGGGGCAGCATGCATGCACAGTTGGATACAAAAGGACATTTGACACTCACATCTGCCCCCCCCCTCCACAGTCCCAAATAAATAAGTGAACAGTAAACTGTTTCAAAATCATGATAGGCCATACACAATGGCCAGACATTCAACAACCTGTTAGCAAAACAACTAAAATGACTGAACATGGCAAAGAGAAATACAACCATCCAGTAATTCACAACCTGTCATACAACTCTTCATATGCCTCATCCTTAGCCTTTGCCACATCTCTCTTTGCCATGCACCTCATCTCATAGGTTCATAGGTTGGTACTAAGCTATCGGCCCTAAGGCCTATGCAAACCTAGCCATAACAATTCCCTGGAAAATTTTTCCCACAATATTTACTTCTCTGGGCCCCTGTCTAGCAGGGCGACTGACATGATCCCCGGGGTGAATTTCCTATCTCCCATCCAATCATCAAGGTTCCTTTTGAAGAGGGCCAATGAGGTGCTCTGCTTGACATGTATGGGCAGTCTATTCCAGAGTATGGGGAGACTCTGGGTCAGGAACCTATTCCTCCAGCATGTTTTGTTCATTGTGATAATAAGGTTTAGATCCCTGGAGCGTATGGCTCTGAGGGATTGGGATTTCTTTAAGTGGAGCATGTCCAACAGCTCAGGGTTTTTACATGGCCTTGTATGTTAAACAGAGATCGCCTCTGAGTAGACGATATGCCACAGAGTATAGCTGGAGTTTTTTTAGACAGTCAGCATATGGCATCTGCTTTAGGCCTGTGATTCTTTTAATGAGGTATTTCTGTGGCCTTTCCAGCTGTTGCAGATGTCTTGTGAGGTACATACCAAATGGGGCATTATAATCTATTCCTCATCTCTCTGACAGTCACACTCCTTCTTCCCCATCCTCATTCTCTGCATACTGTCTTGTACTCAGTCTACTATCAGGTCTCCTTGTACTACTTCCTCCATCCACATGTCACACCAAGCACCCTTCTAGTCATCTCTCTTAGTAGCTCTGCTGTACTTAATCAGATATGTGGTAAATTGACAGTGCCACCCAGTGTCTGTCTTAATCTTTCCTTGAACTCCACCTCAAGATCACCCTTTTCCAATTCACACCATATGATCCTTGCTGCTGAGCTCACACTCCCCCTCTTCTTGATCACCAACATCATCCTGCAGACCAACATTCTGTGCTGCCTAAATAAACTTTCCCCTTCACCACTTTACAGTCTCCAATCTCCTTCAAACTGGCCCTCCTACACCTGTGTGCATCTAATTGCAGTCTTGTAACTCACTCTATGCTCCTCCCTCGTGTTATAGTACATATTCACCACTGCCATGTCCATATGTTTTGCAACCCCCACTACCATCTGCATTCCTTTTAACACAGTGCATACCCATCACTTCCATAGACCCTCTGTTCACTTCACCAATAACCCAGTTGACATCTCATGCAATTAGCACTCTGTCACCCTTGGGTAGAGTCATCACCGCATCATACAAATTACTTCACATTTCTCTTTGTCATCCATCACACAACCAAGTTGTGTAGCATATGAGCCCCTGCCAACCTTGGGGCACATACCCTAGTACAACACCAGGGTATAGAGGCCAACATGCTGGAGGTGAGTGGCACCCACACAATGGACAGGGAGCGTGCAGGTAAGGGCCCAGTGGGGATTAGTGCACTAATGTATCAGACATACATGTATCTGTATTGAATGTACATCCATGTGTCAGGTCCGACTGCAGATGTGGATGGGGTTTTCTAATGCACTGAGGTGCACATCTGTGGTGAGGACAGAACATTGTGTATTATTGGGGTTAGTACTGTAAATGTGCAGACATGCTGCATCCATCCTGTGCCAAGGACACATGTGAGTCTGCTGACAATACCTCCCTCTCACAACTACCTAGAACCCTCTGGTCTGCATATGGGACAGCAGCCTGAAGCTGGTGAGTATGGCATTCTTCTGTTGTTGCCTGGCAATACCCCAGGCATGTGAAGGGCATGCAATTTACCATGCACACAACTATCAGTAATAGCTATATTGCTTTATGTAATAGCTATATTGCTTTATGTGCACATTCACTTGTGATGGGGTTAACTGCACTGCATCACAGTGGTCACCACTGGGGCCTATCTGACGTGAATTCAACATTCCTGTAGCATACCTCACAACTTGTCAGTGCCAAGACATCTGGACAGAGGCCAGCAAAATGGGCTGGATAAATGGCTTAAGGTAGGGACATGTGTGACACATTAGTGGTATACAGTGTATATAAATTGTGTACACACCCCTGTTAAGATGGAAGGTGTTCCTGTTACATACAAATTAAGGCTACAATATGTCAGTCCAGACCTCTTCCAACCTTTAATGTGACCAGGGGTAGCGGAAGCTGTTAAAGGCTGGGTGGGTGCCGGGCAAGAGGGGCACTTTGTAATCAAAAATGGCATTTTTTTAGAGCTATGTTTTACCATAACATAAACATCTACTTGATACAAGTGGAGTTGCTTTAAAGATAACTGTACAGAAATTTCATTCAAAATTATGAACAAAGCTAGTGTTGAAACTGGTTGGTGTGTGAAGTAGAAGGAAGAACAGGATTAGAGAATGACTGCGAAGTCAACGTTCTGTCCCCGCACAAAAACAGTCACCAGTAAAGCTCAGTACACACCAGATAGTACATTAGCCATCACTGACATCAGTCCAGAAGCACTCACACACACACACACACACACACACACACACACACACACACACACACACACACACACACACACACACACACATGAAAAGTGATAGAAACCAGGGGACTTGGCAAAACCCACTTGGGCATAGGAATTATATGCAGAGTCTGTCTAGAAGGCAACCCAGTTGATCAATGGAAAACTAACCACTATGGGGCAGGAATGCTAAGTACAACTGTGCTGCCTCTAACTTGTGCATAATCCAGTCTCTTGCACAGTATTTCATTACATCTTGAAACAGCAGAACTACTCCCTCAAGCAAATCCCCAAGTTTTTCCCTTTCCTCTTATCCCCTTCTGCTTTGTTGCATACTCGTTTTACAGAACATGTGCACACATATTTCTATCTCTTATTAAAACTTGAAAACTAAATAAATAAAAAGTCAAGTAGAAAATATTAGCTATTTTTAGATAAAATAATAGCAAGGAATTTAAGTTAAAATGAGAAGTGAGTACTTCCCTTTAGGGTGGATAGACATCTGCTCCAACTTGTAATACACTCTGCTTATGAAGTCCCTGGCTAGCAGCTGGCTGATCCAGGTTATATTATACTAACTAAAAAAAAAATTCTCTTCTCACCTCCTGCCTGCAGTCAAGGAAGTGTTAATTTTTATTCTCCAATATATATATATATATATATATATATATATATATATATATATATATATACATACAGAAGTTATAATATTAACATTGCTTACATTAATTTGCATCTATAATTCATTTAACTCTGCCTGCTAGGTAAATGCTTGCAATGGCACATCATTCTTCTAAATTTCTCTGCTTAAGAATTCTGGACAAATCCAAAATGGGGGGATGAGAATCGGGAACCGTCTTTTTAAATATTGCTCTAATTCACTTAAAACATTAATAAAAACAGTTTTGTATGAACTTGTATTTTTAAACAATAAAAAACATGAAATTCTAATGTCTGGACATTATTGAGTGATTGTAATCCTCTGTGATTTACCAATAAAGCAAAGATTTTACAAGAACAGGGCAAAAATATGAGGCAAAATCAGGGACATTCTGCACAATGAGGGACAGTTAAGAGCTACACTGAGCAGAAGCAAAGTACTCCTCTGGTGGAAGGTAAAACAGAGAGAGGAGCGTGTTAGTATTCTCCAGACCCTAGATATCCAAGGCATTAATAGTATATTAAGAAGAAAAAGTCAGAGAAGGCTCAGGTTAAGAAGTTATGTGTAGAAATTAATTATATACAGCAATTAAATAAATACAACAAAATTAATGATGTGAAATGAAAGTTAGGTTTGCACCTGTATATCTGGTATACAGTATTGTAGCCGTAACTTAAAAATGCATGTATCTAATTTTCTGAACTTCTTTTATTCAATGCTTTTTTGTAAGGGTGAAGGGTATGGTGTTCTATGACATCTTGTTTCTTATTACAGAATGGTAGAAAAAAATCTTTAATGTTTACCACAAACATTTCAAATTAAAGAAGAGCAGTTATGGAAACCTAGACTGTGAAAATAAAATAGGATGGAATAACCACAACAATTCTTTAGTGGTTTGGAGACAAATAAAAACATACTTTTGGACTTCTTCCTGACTTTTTATTAAACAGACAGTGTACTTTCATCTCTGATTAATAAGTGTGAAGAGTAGTACACAAGTCAAACATGGAATAAGCCAGACAGTACATGATTCTTACACATGGAAACACACACACACACACACACACACACACACACACACACACACACACACACACACACACACACACACACACACACACACACACTCTTGCCAGTATTGGGATTAGAACTGCTGGCTATCTAGTTATGTGTACTATAGTGTTACACAGTTACTGCACATGCTATAGCGCTTACTAAACTTGCAAATGGCCAAAGCTGCTGATAACTGCACAGCTGAGGTAAAGTATTACAGGTAGGAGAAAGTCTGCCTTCAGTTCCACCCTTACATTGTGCTAGTTCTTTCCATCTTGGACGTCAGATAGCATTATGGCTTCGGACTTCACCAGGTTACTGTATCAATAAGTGTGGCACACCTGGGAGCCATCAGCAGTACTCATTCATCACAGATGTAGCCCCAGTACTTACTAGTTATGTCCACCCCTCCTGGCATGATTGAAGGGCAGTTTTCTGTGCTTTCACCCATTAACCTGGTGCACTTGTCCATTCTGAGGCACTGTTGCAACTGCCTCATGTACACAGACAACTCTCCCCTCTAAACTCCAAACACTCAGACCTGTTTGAGTCACTTGTATATCACCCAATGTGGACATATGCACTCTCCAGCAAAGACTGGGCTAGGAGGTCAAGAGGATAAGATCAACATCTGCATCACACCATGGGTAACACATAGCTCACCATGACACCTACTTTGACAGCCATGACATACAGTGAAAAGCCACACACCCACCATCACAGAGGCACTCAATGGACATTTACCAAAACAGCACAGACCAGCAAGACAGATACCTACTCAGACACCATGACATGGCACATGCCAAGCGACACATACTCAACCTACACAGTGTGCCCCTCAACCTAAGCTGCTAGGGCTAACCACCTTGCACAATACAGTGATCATGAGTAACAACACTGAGGCACACACATATCCCACTCACTAAGTTGAATATGGAGCAGGTAACAGCCAAATATCTATCACATGCCAGTATCCAACAAATGATACAGCCAGTCATGGCACTCCACAACAACTACGAGTATCACTCTGTATCCATGTGGGTGTGAATGACCTGGGACACACCTCCCTGGACTACATGACAAGAGACATAGTTGAACTCTCTGATTATGTGGTCCAGGCAGGTGTGACTGTAGCCATGAGCAGTATACTGCCGTCACCCAGAATGATGCTGCAGTACTGTCAACAGATGATTGACTGCAACATCGGCTTACGTGTTATGTGTCATTCTCAGGGATCCAGAACCTCTCTGCTTGGGATGACATGATTGACAGAACTCAATGATTTGCCACAGATGTCCTACATCTGTCAGCACTAGGTTTCCAGGTACTGGCTAAGTGTCTTACCACCCCTATAATGCCTTATTAGACAGTGTTCCTAATGTAATTACCACCATAACAGATAGACATGTATGCAATCTGAGGGTCATGCTGCTCAACAGTAGACATCTAACTGTCAGGATGCAGTCACTCAAAGCACTCAGAATGGAGGACATTAACATTTCTGCTGTAATGGAGAGGTGGTTCACAGCAGCAAACAGCAGCCCTGCAGTATCAGGCTATAATGCATTCTACAGCTGTCATCTCCCAAATATGGACCACATCACACTTCCACAGGTGGTGTTGTCTCCCTATTCATTATGGATAGGAACACCTCCAGACTAGTATCCCAGCATAATGCATTGGAGATACTTCCGGTACAACTGCCTTGGGTAATAGTGCAATCCAGACCATAGCCTGCTATGGGTCCACATCTATGTCCCTAGACTGTCAATGCATATTCCTCAATACCCTGCCATCTATGATGCTCCAATGCAACACTGACATAGTATGAGACTTCAACTACCCCTCCATCACCTGGGGAAAGTAGCCAAGCACCAGTACAGTGGCCCAACACTTCCTGTGATTCATCATTTCCAATGCTCTGGACCGGCTCATACTGACCCCCAGTACAGAATGCAACAAACTTGACCTGTGTTGACTACTTACATATGGGACTGTTGCTCATCCACAGTTGTCAATCCCTACCTGGTGAGATCCAAACAGGCTGTAATCAACATGGAACTCAACATGTCAGCCACACCCCCCCACAAAGGTGACCACCTTGCACAACCTCTCCAAAGCTGACTTTGCAGCCATAAAAACTGAGGCGGATGACTTCACTGCACCCATGACAATGGGAAATAGTTGCATGACTGTTGAATCATACACATATGCACTGTACAAACAGGTACACGAATGCATGGTACTAACCATAGCCAACAGAACCCAGACACTGTCCTCCAAACACTGGAAGACAATATGATGGTCCCCTGCCATTACTAAAGTGTACAACAGAAGGAGGACACTGTTGCAAAGAAATGTGGTGTTCCATGACTGTTGAACTCCCTTATTAGCCTCAAACACAACTTGGGAATCCCTCATGGAATCACCTCCAGGCATCTATGAAGGCATGCAGCAGACACTGATGACAATCACAAAAGCCTCTGATAGTTACACCAACAACCTTCCAGCATTAAACAGAAGTGTTGTGAGTTACTGCACAATACTAATACCTATCCTGGAGACATCAGATATTGGCCACAGTCTTGGAAACACATTCAGTGCCAGCTTTACCCCTCTCTCCCCCAACAAGTGTACAATCACAATGGCAGATGAATGGCAGGCACCCAGCAGTACTGCAGGCCAGGTTAGACCTGCATTGTTCATAGGCAAGAATACAGCTTCCATGGGACACCAACATATCCATAGCTGTGTTCTACATGACATACAAAGTGACCTTGGACCAAATCTTTGTGCCCTGGTCAGTCACAGCCTCACCTCAGGCTTTGTCCCTCAAACATGGCACACTGCTACAGTCATCCCTTTCTGTAAAGAGGTAGCATCTACAGACCCTGGGGATTATTGGTCCCTTAGCCTGACAAGTCTACTTACTATGTAGGGGTATGGACTGCATCATCAGGAACCTGATTGACCAAGATATGAGTGATCCCCTAAGTCTGGACCCACACAGTTTGGCTTTGTGAATGGCAGATCATATCTGCTCAACCTGACTGATGTCTTTGAGTGAGTCAACAGGGCTGTGTATGACAGTAAGGCACTGCATACAGCCTACATCAATCTGTCCAAAGATTGTGTCACCATCCCTCAATGAGGGATTATTGATAAACCCCACAAACTAGGCATCAACCCATATATTGAACCTGGTTCAAGGCTCTCGAGAGCACCCCAGCACTACCAGGTTATACCTCATACCATGCTTTTCGGCCCCAAAACTTGGACCGAACCACAAAAGGAGGGGGAATATCAATATTCGTCAAAGATACCCACACCTCCAGGTTGGTGGCACAGCACGAAGCATCAGAGACTATCCATGTGCAACTAACAGTGGGTAAAACTGCCTTCCAGTTTATAGCCTGCTACAGACCACCCTCCCAAACCCAGGAACCTCACTCGGCCTTCCTGAGAACACTGGAAAATATGAAGGTCTCCAAACACCATTATATTGGGTGACTTCAACTACCCAACCATAGACTGGGAGCATTACTCTAGCTCCAACACCCTAGCCCAAAGGTTCCTAGAATTTATAAACTCAAATGCTATGGAACAACTTGTTACCACTCCCACAAGAGGGGAAAAGATACTGGACCTGATCATCACCAACAAGGGGACTCTATGCTCCAGACCAGAAGTATATCCCTCACTGGTAAGATCAGACCATAAACTAATCTCACTGGATATTCACATCCCGACCCCACCCCATGCCCAGAAAACCACAGTGAAAAACTTCTCTAAAGCAAATTTCACACTCCTCAAAACCGAGGTGGAATCCTTCAAAGCCCCCGGGCCTGTGGATAATACAGCCCAGACCACAAAATCCTTTATAAACGCATTCTATGAACACCTTCAGGAATGCATGGATCATGCAATCCCAAATAAAACCAAGACCCAATCCTCCAAGGCAGGCGTCCTGTCTGGTGGAACCCAGCCATAAACAAACTATACAATAGAAGGAGGAAGCTACTACATGATAGAGCAAAATCCCAAAAAGGGAAGGCATCTCTGATCAGTATTAGCAAAAAACTACGGGCACTCATAAAATCGTCTAAGGCCAGCTTTGACAGGAAAATTGGACAGGACACTAAGGATAATCACAAGGCTTTCTTTAGTTATGTTAGGAACCTGGGTGGGAATTCCCAGATATGCTCAGAATTAGTCCAAAATGACAAAAAACCCACAGACATTGCCAACATCCTAGCTGACAGGTTCAGCGCAAACCTCCCCCCCCACCAAAAGGGCTAATATCTATCCCAGCAGAGTGCTGCCCCCCTGACATCTCAGATGCTCAGGCAAGAGCTGCCCTCTCCAAAGCAAGAAACACAGCATCAATGGGACCAGACGGTGTCCTGGGCTGCGTCCTACATGAACTCCAAGAAGAGCTAAACCCAAACCTAAAACTACTGTTCAATCTCAGCCTTACTACAGGATATGTACCCAAAGAGTGGCGTACAGCAACAGTGGTCCCTCTCCACAAAGGTGGTGCCTCAACAGATCCTGGAAACTATCGCCCCATAAGTCTCACTAGCTTGGTCTGCAAAGCTATGGAAAGGATCATCATGGACCTTATAAATAAAGATATTGGTGACCTACAGGCACTGGATCCTACCCAGTTTGGCTTTGTTAAGGACAGATCCTGCCTCTTAAACCTGGTCGATTTCTTTGAAACAGTCACCAAGGCCATTGACAAGGGGAAGGTGGTCCACACAGCCTACCTGGACCTCGCAAAAGCCTTCGATACAATACCCCACTCGGGCATTATAGATAAGCTCAACAGCTTAAATATAAACCCCTATGTCGCTAGATGGGTTGCAAACTGGCTCAAGGACAGAACCCACATGGTTAGAATAGCTGGAGCCATGTCAGACTCCAAACCAGTTACAAGTGGCATCCCACAAGGCTCAGTCCTGGGACCTCTCTTGTTCGGTATATATTTCTCGGCGGTACAGGCCAACATGGAAGGACTGCGGCTGACCAAGTTCGCAGATGACTGCAAACTGGGCACCATAATAGACTCTCCAGCCGACACAAGCATCCTCCAAAAGGGCCTCATAGAAACAGACAACAGGTGCCAGAGCCATGGCCTCAAGCTAAACACCAAAAAGTGTATAGTCATCCCCTTTGGCAAAAACAAAGTGCCCGCAAATTACCACATAGGTGGTAATCCATTAAGTACAGAAGAATAATTAGGGACCTGGGGACCCAAGTTGATAGCAATCTCTCATTTGACAACCACGTGGCCAAAGTGGTTAGAAAAACATTTTATATAGCCCACCTAATCATGAAGGGATTCACATCTAGATCAGGGGAGGTCATCGTGCCTCTTTACTCATCCCTCATCAGGCCCATAATTAAGTACAATGCCTTTGGGATGTACCTTACCAGACACCTGCAGCAACTGGAAAGACCCCAAAAGTACCTCACCAAGAGGATCAAGGGGCTCAAACAGATGCCATATGCTGCCCGGTTAAAGAAACTCCAGCTCTACTCAGTGGCATACCGCCTGCTCAGAGGCGATCTGTGCCTGACGATAAAGCCATGTCCAACCCGAATTAATGGACATGTTGCACCTCAGAAAATCCAAATCCCATCGAGCTACATGGACTTGAACCTCAGCATTGAAATAAATAGGACATGCTGGAGGGACAGATTCATAACCCAGAGGCTCCCTTCACTCTGGAATAAAATCCCAGTCCAGGTTAGGCAGAGTCCCTCATTGACTCTCTTCAAGAGGAATCTTGATGAGTGGATGGGAGATCGTAGGTTTACCCCGGGTATCACTTCTGTGTCACTGTTAGACAGAGGCACAGTATACTAACCTCGAAAAAGGGCATAGCAAAATTCATTTAAAATGGGTGGCGAAAGCCATACACACTTTGGCTAGGCTTATAAATGCCCTAGGGCAGATAGCCCAGTATGAACCTATGAACCTATGAACCTATATCATTGTTTGCTTTGCAAATTGGTTCACAGAACACACAAGTATGACAGTTGCAAACACCAGGTCAGACTGGCAAGCAGTCACAAGTAGAGTCCCACAGGGATCAGTACTGTGTAGTGTCCTTTCCAGCATCTACTTCTCAGGAGTCCAGCCCAACACAGAGGAACTCTGGCTGACCATGTTCACAGAAGACTGCAAGCTGGGAGCTATCATTAACTCCACAAGTGATGCACACATCTCATGGAAAGGCCTCACTGAGACCACTGAGTGGGTTGGAAACCATGCCCAGAAGCTTGACATCACAATATGCATCATCATCTTCCTTGGTAAAAACACTCAGTTCCCAGTAAGTACCACACTGGTGGGAGCCCACTTAACACTGTATGCATTATAATAGATCTGGAGACACAGGTTGACAGCAACTTCTCCTTCAAGCACTACATTGCCACTGTGGACAGGAAGCCCGTCTCTATTGCACATTGCATTACCAAGGGTTTTGCATCCAGGAAAACAGAGGTAATGATCTCTGTCTACTATTCCCTCATTAGACCACTCCTCAAGTATTATGGCCCATTTGCCATGTACCTCACTAGACACCTGCTACAGCTGGGGAAGCCACAGAAGCACCTCACAAAGGGGTTCCTAGGCATTAAACACACATCCTACACAGACAGACTCAGCAGACCCAAGCTATTCTCTATGTCATATCATCTAATTAGCAGCTATCTGTGCTTGACTTACAAAGCCATGTCTGACCCAGCTGGTTTAGGAATGCTACATGATGAGTGGATGGGCAATAGACAGTTCAACCCAAGGATCACTGCAGTGGCTATACCTGATACAGGCACTGGGACATAACATCAGGTGGCAAAATAGCAGAGCCCTTCTGGTTTAGGAATGCTACATATAAATCCATCCACACCACACACTGTAGAGACCTCTACCTCAGTACCACAATCACCACAACTTGCTGGTGGGACAGGTCCTATCACCAAGAGGCTGCACATGCCCTGGTATACACTTCCCATACATGTCATGCAGAGCACCTAGCTGACCCGGTTCCAGAGAAACATGATGAGTGGATGGGTAATAGACAGTTCAACCCAAGGATCACTGCAGTGGCTATACCTGATACAGGCACTGGGACATAACATCAGGTGACAAAATAGCAGAGCCCTTCTGTGTGCTAGGCTTGTTAAGGCTCCTGGGCCATTACCTACTACACACTTGTGAACCTATGAAGAGAATGACTTCAGGACTGATAAAGTAGTGCAGTGAGTGTTTAACCTATCAAAATACTTTGTCCTACAAACAGACACACATACACTTGCAAGATGTGAGAGTAGAATCCCTACCTGACTAGTGATGTGTATCATAGTGTTACACAGTTACCACATGTGCTATAGAGCTTACTGGGCTGAGAGCTGGCCAAAAGTGCTGATATGGAGGAATGACATCGGCAGGACTGATAAAGTGGGGCAGTGGCTGGGAAACATATCAAAATACTACTACTTACAAACATACATACCCACACACACATTTGCCAGAAGAGTAGAACCCTGCCAACCTAGTCATTTGTACTATAGTGTTAAGCATTTATCACATGCACTACTGAGTTTGTAGGGCTGACAGCTGGCCAAGGTTGCTGATAAGGGACTGACATCATCTGGAATAATAAGGTGGGACACTGTGAAGTGTCGTGGTTGGGAATGGTATAAAACTGTTTCACCTATAAACAACCACACAAATCCCTCAGTCTTGCACACACAACTATCACACACACACACACACACACACACACACACACACACACACACACACACACACACACACACACACACACACACACATCTACATTTGCCAGGACTGAGATTACAACCCCTACCTAACTAGTTATTTACACTATTGCATTATGCAGTTATCTCACACACCACAGAGCTTATGCGGCTGAGGTCTGATGGAAGGCACTTCTAAGATGACTGATATCTGCAGGACTGCTAAAGTGGGGAAAGGGGATGTGTACTGGGTTTGAATAGACCCAAAAGCTTTTAGTTGTGAACACACACACAGATACACACACACACACACACACACACACACACACACACACACACACACACACACACACACACACACACACACACACACTTTTACATTTGCCAGGACTGAGATTATAACTCCTACCTTACTACTTATTTGTACTATCTTGTTATGCAGTTATCGAATGCACCACAGAGTTTATGGGGCTGAGGCCTGACAAAAGTCACTTCTAAGATGACTGATATCTGCAGGACTGGTAAAGTGGAGAAAGGGAAGATGTACTGGGTTTGAATGGACCCAAAAGCTTTTAGATGTGAACACACACACACACACACACACACACACACACACACACACACACACACACACACACATTTACATTTGCCAAGACTGAGATTAGACCTCCTACCTAACTAGTTATTTGTACTATCTTTTTGTGCAGTTATCACAAGCGCCACAGAGCTTATGGGTCTGGGCTTAACAAAAGTGACTGCTATGGTGACAGACATCTTCAAGACTGCTAAAGTGGGGCAATGACAAGTGCACTGGGTGGGGAAGGCCTGTTCATTCCTAGATCCTACTGACATTTCTCTAAGTGTATAAGCATGCCCAGTGTGTCCTTCTATAGTACATGTCGGACTCCAGTCCTGTTTGTTTTGTGCTACAGCCATACCTGTCAACCTGTTGGTGCAGTATATGTGGAGATAGCTAATCAAATAGTGGGGACAATGGGCCATACAATGATTGTGACAATTTCTCTCAGTAATGTATGGTTTGCAAGGGTTACAGGGATGGTTTTAGCAGACATCTGTCATATATGCCATTTGACACTGTCATGTGCTGTTTCAGTATCTGGTGACATACCTCCTCAAATCATCACAGTGATGTACCAGAGGAATACAGGATGGATTATTCACACACAAGGTTTATGGGCCAAATGCTATGCATTCTTGCACTATCCAGCCTGTTGAGGGGTGTGCCTACAAACAATTGACTGCGGGTGCTGTGGAAATGGTCCAGCACCTTGGGGATATATTACAACGGTGGAATCTCTGTGCATTTATGTTCTGGCTTGGTCTGATGTCCAGTCCACAGTTGGGTAATATGAATTAGACAGGCTCAGGGTGACAGGCAGACTCCAGATATATTTGTAGGGGATGGGATATGTGGGGTGTGTGCAAGGGAGCCCACAGGATTTTTTGCAGGGGGTGCAAACCCAAGCCCCGCCCATGCAGCCCCACCCCTCCACTGTCCCCGCCCACTCAGCTCCACCCCCACCCCTGCCCACGCAGCCATTCCAGTGTCCCAATACTTGGCTATTTTTCCCCATTTGTCATAGGCACTGTTCAAATCTCTCAGTGTGCATACTGTTTTATGCTTTACTTCTACAATGATTACAGATATTTGGATTTCATTTACAACTTTTATTTCAAATTTTATAGCACAAACACTGATATACATTTACTAAACCTAAACAAAGCAATAGTCTTACAATGAAAAGAGACTTAGCATTAAAACTTCTCTACCTTTGAAACTTGAAAATACAAATCTACATGTTGTGGGAGTAGAACCTACAGCCCTCTGTATCAAGATGCAAGTATGTTACCTCCTGTGCTGCTTTAAAAATTCTATACCACAATAGTGATACTATTTGCTAAACAAAACAATTGCACATTTTAAGCAGGCTTAGCATGAGCAGCAGTAAAACTCTCTTCCCTTGAAACTCACAATTACTTGAAAATGCACTTGAAAATAAATTCCACCTGGTAACTCTAGGGCATTTCACTCTCTCTAACACACACCTCAACCTCTAAGTGCAAGAAATCTGGACAAAGCCTAAAGTAAATAGGAGCAAATTATAAATATTGCTCTCATGAACTTAGAACATTGCTAGAATAACAGGATTTATGTTAGTATGCATTTTTCTAAAGGATATTACATCTAAAACTCAAATGTCTGTCATTACTTAGCAACTTCAATACTTTTTAGGAGGAATATAGGGCAAAATCTGGACATTCTCCAAAAACCCTGCACAGCTGAGGGGTATGCTTCCTCCTTCTTATACATACATACATACAGACACACATACACACCATACCTCTCAATCTGTTAACACAAGAAATTTGGACAAAGCCTGTTATAACATTGGGGATAAAGGCCCAAAACTAGGGACACATTAGAAAGTTGCTAGAATAAAAGGGTTTATGTTAGAATTAAATTTTCTGAATGATATGAAGTCTGAAAATGAAATGCATGTCATTATTTATTAACCAACTATATTCAGATATAGTTGGTTGCCTCAGTACTCACCGTGGCTTGCATATTCTCCTCTCTTGAAAGGCCCACTCTGCTTAACTTGTGTATTATTTCCTCAGTTACTTCACCGTGGGTTGCAAGGCAGCTTCATCACTAGTGTGTGCACAAAATATAATGCCTTCAATGAGTCTTGCAAGAAATCACATTCAATCATCATGGCACAAAGGTTCTACTGAAGATGCTTTAAATTTTTCTCATACACGAACACGACAGAAGCCAGAAACAGCTGTTATTCCACAGCCAGATGCAGCAGTAGCAAAACAAATTGCAGAGAACCAAAATAAATTGGAACCAGTTGTATCTACCATTATTTACTGTGCAACCCATGACATTCCTCTCTGTGGAAAAGAAGGCTCTGGTGGAAATTTGTGTTACTTGTTAGATTTTCATATTGAAGCTGGTGACACAATACTGAAACAGCACAGTGAAACAGCTGCAGGAAATGCTTGGTACACATTCCATAGGGTGCAAAATGAGCTGTTGGCAGAATATGAACACATACTTCAAAAGGAGATTGTTTGTGCAGCAAACAGGGTAGTTGGATTTAGTGCATTGGCAGATGAAACTGCAGATGTCTCAGACATTGAGCAGTTGTCATTGGGCATTTGGTTTGTTGATGATGATTGTATTCGAAGAGTTTGCAGATTTTGTTCCCATTGTTGTGAGAGATGCACAGTCTGTATCAAATGTCATTGTCAGTGAATGCATAAAGCGCAGTCTAGACCTGGAAAAATTATTCAGACAGGCTATGACGGCTGCTCCATAATGGCAAGCATCCAGAATGGTGGTCAGGCAAAGATTCGTGAAAAGTATCCAAAACAGCCTTTATCCACTGCATCTCACAAACTAAACCTTGTAGTCAGTGATCTGAATGATGTTCCTGAAATGCATAGTGCTGCTGATGTTATCAAGATTATTTTTTCCATGACAGTCCAAAACGACCAGCATTGGCACCAAATATACCTCTTCTGTGTGAGACACGATGGACCGAGAAATATAAATCCATTCGTGTGTTTAGTCAGAACTTTGAGAAAATATTTGACTGCCTGGCTGATCTTCAGAAGAGCACTGCTGGTGAAACCAGACAAAATGCACATATGTTACTCAGCGCTTGCTCTTCGTGCACGCTTTTCTTTTTTCTCTTCATTATTGCAAATTACTCATCAGTTCTTGAGCCTGTTGCCCAGATTTTTCAGTCTGTTCAACTTGATATAGTAGAGGCTCAACAACACATCAACAGACTCATTGAAATATTCAAGGAGCACCGCAACCATGCTGAAGAACACTTTAGGAATGACATTCTCAGTAAGGCAAGATCACTAGCAGATAAATTTAGTATTGAGTTAGTGTTGTCAAGGATTTGCAATTGAGTTAGTGTTGTCAAGGATTTGCAATCGACACACCGAGCAGACACAGTAGTCATGGATTTTGAGAGTTATTACAGAACAAGTATTTCTATTCCCTATCTTGACTCCTTAGTTTCTTCACTGACGTCTCGCTTTTCCACCAATAACACTGCTCAGTTCAACTTATTTTATCTGCATCTTAAAAATGATGCAAAACCTACAACGTGAAGAATTCTGAAAATGAATTGCCATCAGTAATGAACTATATCATATTGCTACTATATCTGAATGATCGCTTCTTGTCTGATGCGTTGGCTTTGAAGTTATAAGGCAGCCTAAAGAATCCAATGGGCTACTTCTACCTTTGTAGTCAATATCTTGCAGATCTTCTATCAATGATGTTACTGAACAAAAACAAACAAAAAAAGTGTCAGATATGGGATATAAAAAAAAACATTTTCTGATGTGTTTCAGCTGCACCAATGATTGACATGTGCATCATGCTAACCTGGGCAACAACAAAAAATAAATACATAAAACTAGTTGATTTTTGCTTTTGTACATGTTTATGCAAAGAAAACTTAATACTGCAGTAAGCACCATTATACCTCCCAACTGAACAGATTTTCGCAGAATGTCCAGATTTTTGCCTCATATTTTTTGTATGTTCTTCCTAAAATCTGTACTTTTATGGCAAATAGCTGAGGATTGATGTCATTAAATAATGATAAACATTTGAATTTAAGACTCCACATCCTTCAGCAATTTCATGCTAATGCTAAACCTATTATTCTATCAACTTTCTAAGTTTGTAAGAGCAATATTTAAAATCTTTCCCTACTTGTTCCCCCATCATTTTAATCTTTGTCCAGATTTTTTGCTCTAAGAGGTTGAGACTGAGGTATGAATTCTGGATAGAAATATGTGTTTTATGCACAGTCTTCACAGTTTCCCTTAAAATGTCAATGAATCTCACATGAACTTGTCTATATTCTCCTGCTTTGACAATCTGGCTAGTGTTTTTTAGTTTTTCCTTTCTTGTCTGATTTTTAGTACATCTTCAACATTATCTCTACTAAACATACTGTATGAACAATCATATGTTACTACATACTATACTTTTAATTGTATGTCTAAACCATTATGCTTATCTAAATATCTTATGCAATCATATCTACAATTCAGTGCCTACTGCCCCTAAAGAATAAATTGCCCATGCTACATTAAACAAAAGTGGTAAGCTAGTATATTGCAATAGGGAATGGGTGGCAAGCTGAAAAACAGGTTCATAGTTGCTAGGTTTTTCCTCCAAAGGAGGACATACTCAGGACTGCAGCACCCCATCTCCTTAAAATACAAATCTACATGCTGTGGAAGTAGAACCTATAGCCTTCTACATCAAGATGCAAGTATGCTACCTGCTGTGCTACTAACACTGCTTTAAAATTCTATATGACAATAGTGATACCATTTGCTGAACTAAACAGTTGCACATTTTAAGCAGACTTAGCATGAGCAGCAGTAAATTTATCTTCCTTGAAGCACACAATTCCTTAAAATGCACTTGAAAATAAATTCCACCTGATAATTCTAACTAGGACATTACACACTCACACACTCACCACAACCTCTTAGTGCAAGAAATATGGCCAAAGCTTAACATAAATAGGGACAGATTACAAATATTTCTCTCATGAACTTAGAAAATTGCTAGACTAACAGGATTTGTGTTAGTATGCATTTTTCTAAAGGATGTGTTGCATACCCACATTTGTGCTTTGTTTGTTTTCCTACTTCAGGATCTGCATTACAACCAATGAGGAACTAACCACACAGGGAGGATGTAACTGGTATGACATTTCTTCTGTTTCATACATGTCAGTCTTGAAACTCCTGTTGGTGCCCTCCATTAATAATATGTCCTTCGACACCTGCATAGGACAACTGCTACCTCCACATCAGCCTAATTAAACCAGTATGTGTATATATTACCTACTGGTGAGTATGTGCTTAGTAATACTGTCTGGTTGTCTTTGTTTCCCTGCAACAGTTGCATTTCAGCTCCCACTTCTATCAGTAGATTATCACTAGGAAATTTCAGGTGTGTCTTATTTTGTTCTTACATACTCACATATGTTATATATGCTGCAAATGTAACATAAATGTCTTCTCCCTATTATACAGGTTCTGTAAGCCACACCCGGACATGAAATCCTGGTAATTCCTTAAACTCACTAATATTGTATTCATATAGTTGCCCCATATGTCCATGCAGAGCTGCACCATGTAATTTCTATCAGTGTAGCGAACCTGTGTCCTCTGTCTCTTCTTGTAGCATTCCACTGCCTGTTACATAGAAATCACAAACCCACATGCGTTTATTTGGAAGAACACTTCCAAACTCCTAATGCATACAAAACCCCCTATCTAATTTTTACATCCACACGGGACATACAGATGTATGGGATAGCAGTAATGATCAAGTCAGGGGCAGACTACTGAGAGAGGTAGACCTGAATCTGGATAAAGCCCTAGTCATGTGTAGAGCAAGTGAGCTTTCATGTATTCAGCTTAAAAACATGACTGGGAAACTGTCTGGGTCGGTTAGAAATAAAAGTTGAGCATGAAAACAAGGGTAAAATAAAGTTCAGAATTAATCAAAGAGAAAAATTATCATACACTTACCATATGGTTATCCAAGACAATACCTCATAATAAATGGACAGCCATAGACCCTACCCACTATAATCAGTGTGGCAACAGGCATGAGAAAGCAATGTTGCAGATCCAGTAACTTTATCTGTATCCTTTGTGGATGCCATAACCATTTCGCAAAGATGGCCTATTGTGGGTGTAAACTGAAGCCTTACATCAAATGTTGCTGACTATGGATACAAGTTGGGAAAATATAAGTTGATGTTGTAGATAGTGTCCTTGGAAGGGCATCTAAAGCAACTAGATAGTCCAGCTTGAAATGCTTGTGATACACTTGGTAAATGAAAACATTTATACTATGCAGTTATAAAATTATTTAGAGATGGACACAGGCAACACAATGACTAAGGTTAATGGAAAAAATGTAAGTCCAGTGGTATTTAAGGGGCTAGAGACTAAAGTATGTAAAATGGTCACAAAGACAGCTTGCAAGTTTTTAAATGTCAGAATGAACATTTGAGTGGTCACAAATTGCAGGAAGCATGTTTCTCCTAACAAAACAGTTTTAAAAAAATCTTTTAAAAGTGCTGATACTTTAACAGATTGCATGTTATTAATATTGTTATGAGAGCTTCATTAACGTTCAGAAAACACAGTGTGCTGATGAAATACTCATGAAATTCATAAATTAATTTGTCACAAAAGAAAAAATAAAGGCTGTAAGGTTCATGAAACATTTATTACAGCCATTGATATCCTGGTATGTTAGGGTTGCCACCTGTCCCACTTTGCAGGGACAGTCCCTCTTTGGACAGTTGTGTCCTGCAAAGAATTTGTAAAAATGGCAAATGTCCTGAGATTTTAGAGCAAAATTATTTCCTATATTTTATGTAAAAGTTGTATAAAACAATTATTCTGTATGATCTGAAACACCTAGATATTATAAGAAACAGAATAAGCAACATAAAATGCTACAAAAATAAGCTTTTATTTAGAAAAAAATTGAAGTTTTATCCTTCGTACTGGCCGTGGCTGGGTATGTTTCAGCCTGCAAAATCTAACGTCTGTACCAAAAATGTCCCACTTTGTACATTTGAAAAGCTGGCAACCCTGTCCACACATCCCCGGCCCTAACTACCTATTTCTTACTTGCACATACCTCTCAAACACTTAAAAACACACACGCACACACTTACCTCTCACTTGTACGCTCGTCCCAACATCTTTTGAATTTGAAATTCCGCGCGCGGGGTGGAGGTGGAAGCTAAAGACGTAAGCCAACAGTCGCACAGACGGAGAAGACGAAATCATGTCGCAAACACCTGTTCTGTCTGTGCGACTTGACGCAAAGAAAAAAAAAACATTTTTTTTTTTAAATTAATAGAAAATGAAGTCTCCGGGCCAGCCAAATCCAGGGGGGTGCAAGTGCACCCCCTTGCACCTGCCTGCGGGCGCCCTTGGGTGTGTGTGTCCTGGGCATATATGTTTGGCTATAGCTACCAGTAGTTTGCACTGGGCTATCGTCAATGGTCGGCTGCACTTGGAGGGTCTTGTGTGTGTCAGACTGTTTGACCAGCCTGGAGGTGCGTGTTTGTCACACATATATGTATGGCCCACTTCAGTTTGTTTGGATGGCCACATGTTGGGGTCAGGATGTTGCATAGGATTAGTGATTAGGGAGGGGTGTGCTACTCCCCATGGCTGTGGCCAAGGGTTCTGTGGGTGCGGACATGTCACCATCTTCCAGGGTTAGGCCTGCCTGCAGTGGGTGCATTCTCATGTTTACACTCCGAGCCCTGTCTGTCGACTGTATGGAGTTTCACAGAATGTCCACATCCATGACTCATATATCTTGTTGGTTACCCAAACAAGTGTGGTTTTCCAGCACAAGTGTTTTGCAAGTCACTCAGGGTTGAAGTCAGACATTACAGACAGTTGACATTGCAGTTTCAGACTTTGTACCCATCACACATTCCATGCTACTACAAATAATTCCATCAACTTTATAACATTATTAGAGCAGTATTTCACAGGTGTCCTTCTCTTTGGACCTTCATCACCCCATTATTCATGGCTTTGTCTCTATTTCTAGCTCCCTGAGGCTGGCAGGTTTGCTCCTAGCAGTTGTCAGCATGGCCTTTCTTTGCATTTTGTAGACTGTGTTATGTTGGTGTTATGGACCCCATGACACTTCCTAAAGGGCACTGTGGGTGAGGCATAGGCATTTGCCAGAGGCCTGTAGGCCAGTTGTGGCAGTTGCAGGCCATCTGTAGCAGGGCAGGACATTCTGATGATCATATGTTCTCAGGCTGTCAGCAGGAGACACCCCTGGGATGGCACCAATAAGCTGACTGTGAGTGTTACTGACAATTGCTTTCTGTTACTATTGCGCCATCATTCTGGGTGACAGCTGGATGCTGCTTAAGTCTAGGAACATGTTACTGCATTTCTATGGGACTATGGGGGGGCATGACATGACTGTACATGTTACACATCTGCACAGATTGCACTGATATTTGCTTAACATTTTGTTCCCATGTAGCATGGTGGTGTGCCCTATCTTTCAGACTACGGGCATAACAGTGTCAACCACAAGTCAGATTGTTGTGGCATAGACATGTGTAGTTTCAGACACCTTACCTTTCAAAGCCATACTGCCAATGCCAGACCTGCTGTGATATCACTGTGTAAGAGTCTGAGGGTGGGGATTTCATGGGTTTTGCCATGTGGAGGCCTTTGCTAGATATTTCTGTATAGTTGTGTACAGCTGATCTGCTGTGTGGTGTTGGTGGTGGGTATGGGGCACCCACTTTGACATCCATGCATGTGACCTATAACCCCCCCCAGTTATTTGGCTCATGACATATACTGCAGTGCTATTTGTTGACTAGGGTGTTAGTGCATGGTGTGGGAAGGGCAGTACTGGGGATACACATCCTGCTGTCCCACAGAGCTGTCAATTGTCTGCTGCTATCCCAGTTAACCACCCCATTCCCTTACATGTTTGATCAATACCATAGATATGCTATCAGAAATGTCCACCCCATTATTTTAATTTGTTACAGAGACTGGCTTACCTTGTGCCTGCAGCTGTTTTGAGGGTGGTGCTTGAGGGCTGACTACGTTAGATGTACGTGATACACTGCCTGTACATGGTCAGATATAGGTTGGGATCCATTTTACTGTATGTACAAGTCAGAGAGAGATTGAGAGAGATCAGTCACTGGGACCCTACAGTGTCAGTATATGTGCTATGCATTGCCTCTTTGCCAAGGCCAGGGCATACTGGGCACACCTCTGTCTGCCTACAGGGCCAAGCTCAGGATGTTCCTCCTCTGAGTCACTCTGTGCCTTTGGAGGCCTTGGCCATGGTGGGGGGCTGTGTGGCCCTTCCCCATTTTGTTCCTGCTGCAGCTGTTTCCACAGGATCATATTATGTAGCATGGCACATACTATGACCATGTGTGCACATGTGGCTGGAGAGTACTTCAAGGCTCCACCGGATATGTCAAGGCATTGGAACTGTGACGCAAGCATCCCAAACACATGCTCTATAATGATCCTGGTTGTTGCATGTGCCTCATGGCATTCTTGTTTGTGTGTGTGTGTGTGTGTGTGTGTGTGTGTGTGTGTGTGTGTGTGTGTGTGTGTGTGTGTGTGTGTGTGTGGTTTGTGCATGTGCCTCCTTATGGCATTCTTGTGTGTGTGTGTGTATGTGTGTGTGTGTGTGTGTGTGTGTGTGTGTGTGTGTGTGTGTGTGTGTGTGTGTGTGTGTGTGCGCATTTCTGATGGGTATCATCATCCATGGCTCCAGTGCATAGCCAGCATCCCTCACTAAATGACCATATGGGATGTTTCCCCTGGCAAACCACTGATACAGCTGTGAGGAATGCCAGATGTGGGAGTCGTGATAGCTTCCAGGGCAGCCAGCACACACATTCATGATAATGCCCTGGGCATTGCACACAACCTAGCAGTTGATGGAGTGGAACCCCTTGTGGTTTATGTACACCCTACCCTGGTCACCAGGTGGTGCTTTGATGTGGATGTGTGTGCAGTTTATGGCACCCAGTACCGCCGGGTAGTCTACTACATGGTGGAAGAGACGCATATTGCCAGTCAGCTCCTCACGGGTGCTGGGAAATTTAACGTGCTCCATGGCATGTGTTTGCATGGCATACAGGAACTGGTGGAGTATCCTGGACGCAGATGCTTGTGAGACTCCCATGATATCCCCAGTTGCTCTCTGGAATGTACCTGTAGCTAGTATTCTTAGAGCTACACATACCTTGGTATCCACTGGGATGAGTTCCCCTCTCTTTGCTCTGAATGTGAGGCGAGGCTGGCACAGCTCCACAATTTGCTGCAGTATGTCCCTGTATTCCTTGTAGCTCTCTACTATCTCCAGATCATGTAGCCCCTGGTAGGTTACCCTGGGCCTGAACACTCTGCTCCTCCTCCTCATAAGTCTGGGGCGGTTGTCAGCATTGTCCCCTTCACCACCCTCAGCCTCTTGCACATACTAATGCATGAGAGCAGCAGCAGCCCCTAACATTTTGTTAGTTTTGTCAGGTAAAATTTCCCCATCTGTGTACACCAGTGGTGTAGAGTTTGTAGGAAAAAACAGACTATAAGGTGCTTGCATAGTTTATAGTGGTGTGCTGCAGATGCTGCCTGTGTGATTGGCTGAGTATGATACATTCATCCTGCCAGCTCTATTACTTGTATTTGAGTGCCTCTATTCTGCTATTTCCCTTTTTTTTCCTTGTTCCACTTGCCATTTCCTGTATTTTTTTAGTCTTGTGGTTTAAATCCTGGTGCATGCCACACACACACATTTAGGCAAGGTAAACAAGGTTATACAACCTCGGACACACCCCCTTGCTTACATATGCACAGTGGTGCCATTTCCTGTGTTTTTTTTTTTTGTTTGTTTGTTTAAGTCCCAGTGCATGCTGTGCACACCCGTTTAGCTAAGATAAACACATTTTAGCAGAACTGTCTTTCCCTGGACATGACAACGCTCTTCATTTCATGGTGTAAGACATCACAGCCTCAGACACACCCCCTTGCTTAGCTGTGCTTAGCTAAGCGCAGACATGGGCAACAGTGCTCCAATGTGCTTACAGCAAACATCACACACCCCCTTTTGATGTCACTTACTTCTCCTGCTTATATGGCCATATTAGTGACACCTACATGGTTAAGTGCAGTCTGACACTTAGAAGAAATTTGCGATTCAGTAAGATTCCCCTCATTTGCATATCCCACTGCCTTACTCCATAGTTACTGCACTCACACTAAGCCTTTCCCCTTAGAAACTACTATTTCCTGGTATTGTTTTCATTCTGCAGGCCATTGACTATAATGGCAAAATGCAGATTTCCCTGAAAATTGCTCCCCCCCTTTTTTTATTTTCAGCTCAATCCCGTTTGCATGCCACTGCCCTATGCTTAAATGGCTGAGATCGGCCAAAAAAAAATAAAAGTTTTATTTTATAAAATGTAAGCTATTTTCCATGCCAATGGCCATATATTTGGTCATTGGCATGCCTACTAAATATAATACATGCTTTCTTTCGAGCTGTCATGCCTCTGTCTTGTAATTTGCAGAAATGTATTCAGCTACTAGCTGAATACATTTCTGCTTTGTACACTGTTCAGGCATGGACAACTGCCTGCTTCCTGGATTGCTAATTCACCTCATTTGCATGTTTTTTACCAGCAAATGAGGTAATTAGCATATATCTGTGGTGTCCGTGCCGGAATAGTGTAGGAGCACTCGTGCACGTCCTGGTAGCTCGATCCTGGATCGCTCGTTGTCCATATTGCGTGCAGCAGCTCTTGCACTGTTTCTGCATTCCATGCAGAGATTGCTGAATCCAGTTGTATAAGTTTCAGTGAGAAAGGAGTCTTTTCAGAACTGCACAGGTAAGTTATCTACTGTCGTGACAGAATGCAGAAAATGTAACAAGAGGGAATACTTCATTGCAATTACAAACCCAGAAGATGTAGAGCCCTTAGTAAAATTAAAGTCTAGCCTTGATGTCCCAGAGTTATGCTGTTTATTTGGAGCACCTAGTTTAATTGAAGAGAAAGTATCAAACGATGCTAGTGATTCATGCTGCTCCCTACTGAAGTTTTGGCACTCGTCATACCGAGTGCCGACACACCAAAAAAAAAAAAAAAAAAAAAAAAAAAAACAATAATGAAAATGCAGAAGAGCAAATACAAAACGTCACATTTCTTCTTTAATATTGCTGTGCAGGGGGGCAGACAATTCAAAATTATTCTGTTATGCATTTAATAAACACTGTTCTATTACTAAAAAACAAACTGTTTAACATTTTTACATTCCATACTGTGTTTACCTAGTGCATTAATACCTTCTTTAGTTCCTATTGCATAATCAATTCCTGCCTTCCTTTAAACTTAACTCCTCCTAAACATTATTCTGCATGAGTTGTTCCTACAGATTATATTTATTTCTATGAAATTAAATCCTTCCATTCTTAAAGATCCTATCTCCAGTTCTTTTATCTAGTTTACAGTATTCAAAACATCTGTTACATCTGGTATATATTTTGATTTCCATTTTCTAGTAATTGCTTTTTTGACAGCTGATAGCATTGAAGTTAATAAGGCCTTACTATGTCTAAGCAGTTCAGATCCTGTATCCTAACTTAAATAGTAATTTCCATAGTTACTAAAATTTGTTCCCCTAACATTTCTGTCAAAATACACTGTTCCCAATTGCTTTCTGTTTCCCATTTCATCCCAAGCATTTGCTACCCACCTGAGGAAACACTTCCATGCAAAAATCTAAACCTTCTAAACATTGCTATATACTTGGGAGCCCTAGAGATTTCTTCTTATTATTCCTTTTAAAATGCCCTTCTATTCTCTTTTACCAAACTTTTTTAACCTTGTCTGATTGATTCTTTTAGTTATCATGGAATATGTTGTATGTCCTGTTAATTATCATTTTTTTAAATAGCAACTTTTGTTCTAGACTCTTCTAACATGTCTACCAGAGCTGGTCTTTCACTTAGTACTCTCCCATCTCTTTCTCTTTACCAATAGTCTATTATCAATCCCTGTTAGGGAAGGCAGTCTCTAATCTTCAGTCCAGACTCTTGGATAGCCTCATCCTTCTCTGTTACCTTTCCCTCAAGAGTTATTTGTTACCGACATCTTGATTAGTATGCTAATTTCTTCTAATAAATTCCTGCCATTTCCTACATATTTTCTGTATCCTTCTACATCTTCTCTGGTTGATAAAAATATGCCTGGCCTGTATATAAGACTAAAGAGATTAAAACATTTCACTGCTTGTATCATGCTATCTTTATCCACAATCAAAGACTTCCAGTTTCAGTTTTATATTATCTTCTGTAGTTTTCCCAAATATCTTTAACTGCCCTAACATTAATCATTTTTACTAAACAGCAAATCACACCAACTGGGCCTCAAGTCAGAGGAACAAGTGTATAATCCAACAGGAACAAAGTTAATAAAATTCCTCCACACGACTCAGCAGCTGAAAAATGTATATACTTAAATACTTAATCTTATAATGACACTATAAGTATGGATGTTGATGAGCCAACTAATGCATAGGTCTATAGTTTAGTGCTATATCCTTTGTTTTATCTTCTTTTATTTTATTTTATATCCCCAAGAAACCTGAAACTGTATCAAAATGTTCCACAACGCCGAAATGTAATTTTCTGGATTCATGAAGTACAAGATATTATAATCTGCAAATAAAGCTAACCTTTCTGGATTACCATACCAGATATATCCTTGAATTTGTGAATCCCTCGTTTTCTTTGCTAAGAGTTCTAAATATAAATCAGATACCAAAGAGGAAGTAGGACATCCCTGCCTGATTCATCTTTTCAAACATATCTTGTGGGAGGAGAATCCTCCTAACTTAATTCTTGCCTATGACCCTTCATACATCCTCCTCATTAACCTTGTTATTCTGTCAAGGAATGCAAATGCTACCATTCTCTACTTATACTATCCCATCTGACTCTATCAAATTCTTTCTCTTCATTCATACTTACCCATAATAGTGGTGTTTTCTTATACTTCGCATCCCCTTGGATTATCATTGTTCTTTTAATGTTGTCAAATGCTTGCCTTCCCTCAACAAAACCACATTGACCCATATCTATCAATTTTGGTAACACAATTGCCATTCTCTTGCTTAGTATTGACAGACACAGTTTATAACCATGATTAAAAATCATAACAGGCCTATAAGACGTTGGATCTGAAAAGCCTTTACCTGTTTAAGAAATACAGCCACCACAGTGTTTTTTCTAAGATGATGGTACTTCCTCCACCTTTTAAAATATTGTGAAACAAAGCCTTCCAGATCTTTATCACTTTCTTCCCTCCTAACTTTCACATTGCCTTACAAAACATTTCTAATACCTATATAGCTTCTCTGGTTAATTTCCTTGTTATAGTCTCCCTAAGTGTGGATATAATTCTTTTTAATTTTTGTTGTCTAAGTAATTGTTCTAACAGTTTTTGCACTCCAGAGTTGTTATCAAATAACAGTTGCTTCACAGCAATCTTTCTAAATTCTTGCATATTGTCCAAATACTTCCTTGTTTTTCCTTTAGCGTTCTATAGTTGTTCCACCTTTTGTAAGACTCCCCTTCTTCTACAATACTTTAACTTTGTCAATAGTCCAAATAATTCCTATTACTTCTTTCCATATCTCTTTCTCTCTTATTTCTACCATGTTATAAAAATTTCATTTTTATTTTATCCCATTCATTAGCTATCCATTCTGAAATAATTTCCCTCTTTCCTAATAACTTTTGAATAATATCCATTACCCATTCCTTAAATTCCTTCTTCGCATCTCTACTTGTACCCATGTCACATTTGCCAGACTTTTGTCTTTAATAAAAAAACATGTGAGAAACAAAAAAATGAAATAACATTTCGGAATGTCCCCATCTGCTTTTAGCTCACAGCAAACACATACAACTATATATACTTTATAAAAAGAAAGTCGACCCCTCCAAATAGGAGCAGTTGCCCCATTGATGACTATACCCACAGGCATTGCCTACTCTAACATTAAGCTTAACAATGCTAATGTGTGTGTTGCTTCTTTCCACCCTTTCTTATCTTGTTACAGTATAAACCTGGATACATTGCAGCTAAGAAAATGTACTTCCTTAGTTTAATATCACAGGTATATACAACAGTAACTGATAAAATACCTCTAGCTTCACATTTCAAATACATCTGATTATATACTGTACAGAGGAAATTTAAATATACAATTTCCATCTGGAAATTTGTATACAAATATTAATAAGAACACAAACTATTTTACTCACAGTCACTTCTTCAGCCCATTCAATGTCCTTCTAGCCATTAAAGCCATACAGTGTTTATGATGGGTAGAATATGTATGACAGTTATGATGGCAGAGGCACAATATGCTGACAGGTTGAATATGATGGAATGTTGTGAAAATAACAGATACACAGCTTGTATGTAATTTATAAGATGTGGAGTCAAAATGTTCCCTTGTTTAGAATAATGAGTAGTGAGTATGGAGTTCTTAAAATGGTTGGCACATATTTTGTGAAGAAAATAACATAAAGAATTTTGAGAGAGAATATAATTAGGAGAGGAGAAGTAATAGGGATGCAATGAAGGGTTTGCAGTATTATATTGTCTAAGGGCAATATGTTATGCATGCCTTCTTGGAAACTGATAGAGGTTTAAGATAATATTGAAAGGAAACACGTGTTAAAAGAAAAGCATCATAATATGAGTAAAATTAAACAATCTTAAACAATATGCAGAAAATATGTACCGCGATTGTGGGAACTGTGAAACAAATGAGGAAGAATAAGGTTATGGGTTAGAAATGTTGTTTCAGTTTTACTGCCGTTTTTTAACCTTTTGCTTCTTGTTAAAAGGTAGAAAATTCTAACCTTGTACCCACTGTGCTATAGACATGTCAATTGACAGTTATGTTGTTAGGAATATTATTTTGAACAATTGTAAAACAATCAAAGGAAATGGTGACTTAGTAAGCATTGTAGGGGGCCATCCTTCTTTTGTATACAAGAGGAATTTTAGTATAAAACATTTGCTGCTAAATGAAAACACAAAAATTGTTTCTCCTTTTATCAACAAGAGTTTAAGGACCTTTAAGTGTAATTCTTGCCTGCATGTAGGTTTATATATGAAGAGTCTTGCATTCTGTTGGAACATTCACAATATACAATAAATGTACCAAGTAGGTTTTGTTGCTATTCCAAAGGCATAATATATATTGCCTTGTGCTCAGGCTGTTTGAGTTATTATGTAGGTATGACCAGTAGATGTCTGCGTAAAAGAATTAAAGAGCATATTTATGAGATCAAAGTTAGCAGCAATAATGTTCTTTACAGACATACAATTGACTGTGTTAGTTATGACAAAAAATATTTCTTGTCTTAGAACAGGTTCCAATGGACATGAGAGGAGGTAGTTATAAGAATTTTGTTGAAAGAAAGGAAAAAGAATGTCACATCAAATTAGTTGCAGATCGCCCGTCTGGGCTGAATGGGACAGTTAACATCAAATGTTTTCTTAGTGATTGCAGACTCGCCATCTACTAAAGGGTTACATTTTAAGATTTTTAGTTATTAATTGTTGATTTTTTAAATTGATTGGTTTAACAGTATTTTATAAAACAGATTTAATGTTTGTTTTTTAATGGTGCAAATATCCTGATGAAATTATCTAACAAAAGCATGCTTTAAACGTTTTCTGTTATCCTAAAGTGTATCGCAGTTTGTCTTTCTGTTAGACCACAGTATTTTTTTTTTACTTATTTCTTGGTTGCTATATACCACTTATCGGGATTTTAACCAGTTTTTCAGTTTATTATGTAGGAATTACTCTCTTTCAGTGACAGTTCTATAGAATTTTTAGAATACAGTTAGCATGTATTGAAAACATCCAGCTATAAATAGCAGGATTCATTTGCAACAAAACTTCTAACTACTGTTTATCACCTCTTTCTTGTGGTCCTGGAAATATATTTTAAGATTATTTATTTTCTAAACCAATAGAGTTCCAATGGTTTAAGCTAAATACTATTGCATGATGCTACTACCTCCACTAGTAAGTAATAGTTCATCATTCTCCATAGCACGAGACGGAAAGTTTCTTCAGAGTCCCCATTCACAATCTGAGACAGGTAGTTACAAAGGCAGCCATCTAAGCCTGACTGAAAAACTAAAGACAATCTGCAATAAGAAGGCAAAAAGAAATGTAATTTGGTATCTGTTTCAGTGTGAATTCACTCTGATATAAATATAGACAATTGTTAATGCACTCATGCATTTTTCTGGCTAACCTGCTAAGATTTTATATTCCTTCACACAGGATTTCATCTCAACAGAGACCATAGTCAGGCTACAGTTCACCTCCAGGAAAAACTCTGACCTTAAGCCAAAGGAGGCCATTTAATTGCAGATCTATAAGAAAGTGGTTTCAAGCTGTTTTTCACAAAACTGATTTTACATTATTTTTTTTAACTAAAGGGAAATGCAGTCACATATTCTACAGCAAATAGAAGGGATAATGCTTAACTCTAATGCCATTAAGCTACAAGATGAAAAAGAAATATGTATTTACATTGCATTTTTAATAAACGCAAAAAAATTATTTTACGTTTTTATGTCAGTGTATTCATTTCAAATGCGCAGATGTTAAGGGTGTCACAGTGAATGTTTGTTTACATTTAACAAGAGTAAAGAAACAAATATATATACCCCTATAGTGGTAAACTATAGACCATCTTATATAGTTTTGTTTGAATTTTTGTCAGAAATGGTGGCTAATGGCTTTATTACATGAATCATTCTCTTGTTTTGGAGAGTCTGCATATGTAGACAAGACAATCTAACAATCAAACATCATTAGGCTGGTATATCAAGAGAATTTGAATACAAATATTTCAGGCTTAACAGCAATTGCATACATGCCATAAAAGTTTTAAATCCCCCAGTCAGGTTTTCCTTGGAAACAATTTATACAAAGTATTGAATGCTATACAGCATCTGTAAACATATCCTGACCAGTGGCATGCAAATCCAGGCAACAGAAGCTTGCATATGATTCCAAAAGCAAACAGCACCTTTTCACATTGGAAATCAATAGAAAATAAATAGTGCAGAACACCAGTATGTAGCTTCATAACATCAGTCAACCTCAGTTAACAAAAAACTGGTACAGGCCACAAATGGGCAGCCCCACTACACCAATGACTTATAAGGTGACAGACATTTCAATGTTCCCATCACTTCCTCCCTAACCATAGTTATGACCAGGAGGTGATAAACTATAAAGATCACAATGAGAAGTGGTACAGATTGTATCCTGAATGTGTAATTCACATGCAATGGCATGGATCTTCTTCTAAAACCCGAAAGCTCACTTACCCGACTTTCAAAACACTGAGATGAAAAAAAAATGAAAGTCCAGAAGACCGACCGCTTAGAACACTGACATTTAACTACAGGTAAGTAACCGTTTGGCCATCCTGGCAAACAAATTAAAACCAAAGCAAAGAAAACCCACTCACACCCCCCTATGTGGGGTCTGTGCCCCCCAACTAAATAGACCAACTCCAAGATTGCACTACCACGGAGGTAAGGGGCAAAGGTGAACATGCTGGCCAAGCACTTACTTACCTGTACTGAAATGTCAGTGTTCTGAGTGGTTGGTCTTCTTGAGTTTCGTTTTTTGTCTCAGTCTTTTGAAAGTGGCATAAGTGAGCTTTCGGGTTTTAGACGGGGACCCAATAGCACATATTCTTTAGGGATCCCAATGCTGCTGGAAACAAAATAATTTCTCTTACTGGGAATGCTGTTTTCTTGGACATTCCTGCATTGTATGGTGATGCCATATGCATGTCTGCCTGCCATATCCTGCACATTACATACATTCCTAAATGGTAACAATTTACTTTGTCACATTATGTTTTCTTGACACTTGAAATATTATGTCTATTTAAGTAAACTCTTGCATTGATGGTATCTCAGTATATCTGGTGTTGCTTTGTCAAAGGTGTATAATGCTTTATCTGAAATCATACCACTCAAAAGAGAAAAAGTACATTGCTTTGTTATTACTTTTTTTTACTTTCTCTTTTTTTGAGTTTGTGCAACATCGGACATAGTATATCTAGAGACTTTGGGGAGGATGCAAGGGGCGCTGCTTGCAAAAATGATGATATGTATTATTTTTGTGCAGTTTTGGAATTTTGTATGCTTTGAGTTGGTATTATGGTAAGATTTATCTTGGTCCATCTGAAAATGGACCAACGTCCAATCGGACACTCCCGGACAACAAATGTAAATAAAATAATAAAATAATAATAATTTAAATGGATAAGTTGCAATATTTTGTATCTCAGTTGAAAGAGGCATGATGTTTCATTATATATCCTCCCTTAACACCACGTGTTATCAGGAGTGAGTCATATAAGGTTTCTGGAATTGCCTGTCAAGTATCACTTGGCATTAGAAACATTTTGTGGCATAATCCAACTCTAAAGAATCCTTGATGCCATCTGTTGTACTTACATCGCTATAAGGGTCCCTGTAGATGATGACATGTATCACTGCAAACAGAAACAAATGAACTCCCTGTACTGGCAAGTGGTCTGCTTTGCAGGTGGCAGATTTACCAACATCTACACCCAATATCCCAGCAGTATAGCTAATGCACATATCTGGAGAATGTGCACTCTACTTCACATATATGTAAGTTGGCAAATCACAGATGGGCACCTGAAAGGTATATAAAGTAACACAGGAACATTGGGATGCTAATATATAGTTTAAGAACATCTGCATATGGAAGGATATAATGTATGTTTGGTTTATCCTTCTGCAGATGATTGTATTTATTATCTACTGCATTCATGGCTCATCATGTCCAACCATATCCAAAAACACCAACTGAAGAGAGGGTCATTGAGTTACAATGGTAAACCAGAGAGGTCACTGAGCATATATCTGGGATACTTAAATATATATTACGACACAGCTGGGAAAGGTCTCTAGTACACAAGCAGGAATTCAACTATGATAGTCACTATTTGCATCACAATGCTACGCCATAACAGCCAAACAGGATGAACATCTGACCTGGATGATTGGAGTTCTCCCCACCAAAATCAAGGTACTGGCATCCAAAAAAAAGTGGAATGAGGAAAAGCGCATCCTGGGGAGGAGCTTCAGGTGCAGCCAGAAGGAAGGTGAGCCCAGTATGTTCAGTAGCTATTGATGTGGCAGAATCTGGGGATTAAACTACATCATCTGACTGACCGTGTATGAAGACTTCATATAGAGCAGCATGGGGCATGCAGCCACTATGGAGCTTTATCTACATTTGCTTAACTGTTTTATCATAGGATCATAGGATCATAGGAGATTACTAGGCTAATGGCCCTGGGGTCCTTCCAAGCCTAGCCAAGAGTTTATCCCCAAAAAGAAACCTCAGTCAGCACCTGTTGCCCCTGTCAGTGAGGGACATAGGTGGAACCCCTGGGACAAATTTGTGATGTCCCATCCACGCATCAAGGTTGCATTTGAAGAGGGCCAATGAGGTACTCTGTTTGACGTATATGGGAATTCTATTCCAGAGACAGGGCAGCCACTGGGAGACAAACCTTTCTCTCTAGCAGGTTTTGTTTTGAGCGGGTAGTGCATAAGGAGTTGGACTTATGAATATGGAGCATCTCTAGTAGGGTAGGGTCCGAGATTGCCTTGTGGGCCAGACACAGATCACCCCTGAGCAATCTGTACAATACTGAGTAGAGTGATAGTGGTTTGAGCCTGTCAGCATAGGACAGGTGTCAGAGGCCATAGATTCTCTTTGTGAGGTATTTCAATGGCCTTTCCAGTTGGTGCAGATGTTTGGAGAGGTACATTCCAAACAGGATGTTATACTCAGTTATTGGTCTAATGAGGGAGGAGTATAAAGAGGTAATAACCTCCTTTTTTCTGCAATAATGATGTCAGCCTACATTCTGCATGGAGACATTTGTACTCTACATATGCAGGCTCATCATGTCCAGCCACGTCCAAAAACACCAACTGAAGAGAGGGATGTGCATTTTTCACTGTATTCATCTTCAGCTTTGTAAATTTTCTTGCGTACGTGTACTGTGGAGCTTTTTGCCCCGGACCTCCACTGAAAAAGGGCTTTTGCTCAGATAGACTATCCTGCTTAACAAATGTCAAATAAATAAATAAATAAATAAACAAATAAATAAATAAATAACACAGCAATATCTGTTAGCTGTACTCCTGATTTGTGATGACAGTTACACATAGTTTGATAAAGACCACATAACAAATCATATGTGATCACTAACAAGCTGTAGCACAACAAAATGTGTTCAAATGTGGTCAGTGGCAAACTGTAACACCATATAATGCATATATCATATATGTCCATCTTCATCATCCAGATGCTGTGCTGTGTAGTCTGTGTCCCCTCAGGCACATGGAACTGAACTAAATGGTATCCAGAAAGAGTGATGGAATAATTTTCATCTATGTAGAGTACAAATGTCTCCATGCAGAATGTAGGCCGACATCAGTGCCATCTGTAGGTATGCTATTGCTGATATCATTGCCTCAAGTGAGGAGAGAATTTGCATGAGCTAACTTAAATTGGGGAGCTGGAGACTACCTTGTTCTCCTGTGCACAAAGTCTGCCATGCTCATGAGATTTTAACTACATACCTGCACTGTGTGACTATATCAAGTTAACACAGTGACACATCTGAGGATGTTTTACCACAGCCCCTCCCTCATTACCCTCAGTCTGATGTAGAATGTATATCCACAGTCTCTCTCTTAGTGGCTTCACCTTTTCCTCTGGATGTCATCCCAGAGCCTGTCCCTCAGTACCCTTACTTGTACTCAGGATGTCTTCCCACAGCCTCTCCCTCAGGGTCCTCACTCTCAGGATGTCTTCCTACAATGTCTCCCTCATTGCTTTCTCTCCCACTCAGAATGTATATCCACAGCCTGTCCCTCAGTGCTCTCCCTTTCCCTCTGGATGCCAGACCACAGCCTATCCCTCAGTGCCCTCCCTTTCCCTCTGGATGCCATCCCACAGCCTATCCCTCAGTGCCCTCACTTCTCCCTCTGGATGCCATCCCACAGCCTATCCCTCAGTGCCCTCCCTTCCCTTCTGGAACCCATCCCACAGCCTATCCCTCAGTGCCCTCACTTCTCCCTCTGGATACCATCCCACAGCCTATCTAAATGTGCCCTCACTTCTCCCTCTGGATACCATCCCGCAGCCTATCTAAATGTGCCCTCACTCCCACCCAGAATATATGACCACAGCCCTTCCATTAGTGCTTTCACTTTCTCCACTTCGGGATGATGTCTTCCCACACCTTCTGCCTCATTTCCCTCACTCGCACTCAGGATGTCTTCCCACAGCCTCTCACTCAGTGCCCTCACTTCCCCTTCAGGATGTTTTCCCGCAGTCTTTTCCTCATTGCCCTCACTCCCACTTGGGATATCTTTCACAACCTCTCCCTCATGTTGCCCTCACTCTCACTTGGGATATCTTTCATAACCTCTCCCTCATTGCTTTCACTCCCATTTGGAGTGTATACCACAGCCTTTCTTTCAGTTCCCTCTCCCCCCAATGTCTTCCCAAAGCCTTTTCCTCATTGCCTTCATTCCCATTCAAGATATCTTCTCGCAGTCTCTTCGCCTCACTGCTCTCCCTCCCACTCAGGATGTTTTCCCACAGGCTGTTCCTCACTGCCCTCACTCCTGCTAGGGATGTCTTCTCACAGTCTGTCCTCAATGCTCTCACTCCCATTCAGAATGTATGTCCACAGTCTTTCTCTTGGTGCCCTCACCTCTTCAGGGTGTCTTCTTACAGTCTGCCCCACAGAGTCCTTGCTCTTCCTTAACCCAGCAGGGTCAGGTCATGTTTTCTGAGCAGGCATAGTAAGAGGCTGTTCGCCTAGGCTACAAATTGTTGTATTAAAGTCTAGACCCTCCAAATGACATCTCTTGGATGTAAAACTTAAGGTATCTGCCTTAGCGACAAACATCTGTGCTAAACTGATAATGTTACAAACTGTACACCTACGTAAAATAGCTACACAACAACTATGGTCACCAATAAACTATGAAGCTGTGGATAATGAATATTAAAATTCATACATATGTATAACCTACCTACAGTGAATTTGTATATTTATTTATATTTTATTTTTATTTATTTATTTATTTATTTATTTAACATTTGTTTACCAGGAAAATCTGACTTGGAACGAAGCTAATTTTCAGTGGAGGCCAGGGGAGAAACGCTTCAGATGCATGTCGTTGTATATATGCAGCAAGACTGTATAACATTTAGAATTGCCAAGGTATTTCCCCAAAGCTTCTGTCAAAAGCTCTGTCAAAATATGCTATATGCAATATCCGTGATCCAGCTTACCTCTCAGCCTCAATAATTCTATGAAGCTAAATATAATTGGGGGCAAAGGCTCAAAATCAGAGACATTTTATTTTTTTATTTATTTTATTTATGTTTGATGACTGGGGAAGTCCACTGGGCCAAGAAGGGCCCGTTTTCATTGGAGGCCCGGGGAGAAGAGCTCCACAATAATTGCAAGTTACATTTCACATGTTACAAAAGGATATAGTTCATACAGCTAATTAAATATTTACAGATAAGCTCCATGATATTTGCAATTGGCTTGTCACAATGTTACAAAAATGCAAAGACATAATTCAAACTATTTTTATATTTTGAATTAAAAAATGCTGCTAGAATAACAGGTTTTGCAATAGCATGCATTATCTGAAGGATTTGAAGAGTTAATCTCAAAGACCTGTCATTATTTAATGACTTTAATACCTAGTGATTTGACAAAAAAAAAAAAATAATGAAGAATAGACATAAATATGAAGGAAATATCCTGAAAAATTCTGGATAATTGATGAGACGATCCAGAATACATAGCACTTGCCAGAGTGATACCAGTTGATAAGACAGCATTTGTTGCATAGTAGTGCCAAAGTGCTTGGACAAACGTGTGTATCTTTTATAAGGCATAGATTGCTAGTGCTAGAGACATACATGAAACACTGATCTATAAATTAGATCAACTAGGTATTCATGTAGTCTTAATAAGTTAGATAACTGCATGGCTTGCAGGTAGGACATGATAAGTATCATACAGCAATCAGACAAGTGAAATTCTTGGTTACAGTCAGGGTGCCCCACAGGACACTGTCTTAGGCCCATACTTGTTTAGATTGTATCTTTCATATCTGTCTTTTTCATCTGAGGTGTTATGCAGTCTGTATGCAGATGACATAAAATTGGGTAAGCTGATTACGTGTTACAGATAGGGCATGTCTGCAAAACAACTTGACTAAATTGACCATTTGGGCACAGGAGAATAATATGCTGATAAATACATCAAAAACTAAGCATATAAGATATGGGGGACATACATTGAACGGTGACTATTTAATACAACACACAGTGATTGAATCTGTAGATTCATTTAAGGATCCTGGTATATGGTAGATCTAACTTTTAGTTTTTGTAATCATATCATCCAGTTGGTTAATGATAGTTATAGAACTAAAGGTTGTATAAAAAAGATTTGTAAAGACTAGGAAATCAGAAATGATGAAGTCGTTGTTTGTTGGTTACATTAGACCCAAACTTGAGTATGGAATAACAATATGGAAATCTTATAAGAAAACAAGCATCAGTAAACTGGAAAAAGTACAGTGGAAATGAACCAAGGGCATCCATGGATGTGAACATTTAAGTTGTTATGAAAGACTAAAATATCTGCACTTGTACAGTGTCTCATACAGATATTTAATAGGAGACTTTATTCAGGTATACAGGGTAGTTAGAGACAACTACCTTTGGGAATGTCTGGGGTTATCAAAAAGTGGTAGAGAATCATCAGACAGCCTATGTAGGGGATTGTATAGGAATGAGAAGTGTACTGATGGAACAAATTATACTAAACTAAGCACTAGTTTATTTTTAAGAACAGCCTGGACACTTTATTATGGGAGCAACTGTTTTGTTATATCTGCAGAATAGAAGGCCATTAATGCCCGTGCTTGAAATATTTGTATGTATGTAAATATGTAAGTAACTCTCAGTCTTGTTTTCCATAATACATCATGGGATACATACATGCATAACTACGTAAACATATACAGATAGATGGCTGGAAGCAAAACTAAAACCAAGCTTTAAACCAATCACATTTAAATGTAAAATTGCCCAAGTATACATCCAAGTCAGTACAACAAGAAACTCTTAATTTATTTGGGGTACTGTCCCTGCTGGCATAGAGGTTCTTTAGTCCTGTCTATATCCCAGATAATCTTGGTTTGACTGGTAGCCAGGATGTTGGAAGAGCTAAGTGTGGTGGGTAAAGATCAGATGCTGTCCTGCCCATCTGAGAGACAGGGTGATAGAAGAGTAACACCACATAAACACCAGCTGAGGTAAAATTGGTAAGTATAGTCCTTGCATCTGGTTCTCAGGATTCACCAAGAGCACATGACACCCTAGAGGGGAGGCTGCAGTCACACTGGGCCACCATTAATACTGTGCATCAGTCTTTGTAGCCAATAGATCGAAGTTTTAGGTGCATTTAATTAACTTCTTAGCAGAACCCATGGATGATGGGCATAGGGGACAGAAGTTTTCCAGACTGACAAATTTTAGCTAGAGTTCTGTGCCTGGGCTGTTCTTCTTCACAAGGTGAGCTTGGTCCATGGGAGATGTGGTAGCGCTGTACTAGGGCACAGGCATATGGTCAAAGTGATATTGTGACCAGAAAGCAAGATAAAAGATGCCATCAAGAAGAGAATGAATGAATTAAAGCCTTGCTGAAAACCAGTGCACAGAATGAGTAGGGGATCTCAATTTTTGAAGCTATTAAGGGCCATGTCTTAAATTATTCACATAGGTTGTTTGCTAAGATCCACGTTGTTAAAATATTTCTATTTCCTTTAAACCCATCAATTGGCTATATGACAGACTAAATAGATTTAAAGCCTTCGCGGTATTAGAGAAATGATGTCTAGCCAGACCACTTCCACATTTAGAGAAATGTCACTGTAGGCTCAGTTTTAACTATACATTTCTTCTTCTTGAAGAGAAACAGTTTTACCCAAACTGAAATCAGCTCCTGACCAAGGCTGCAAATAAAAACTACTGAAATATCTTTTTCCCTAAAAGTAAAATTAAAGTCTTTTTTTGACCCCCCCCCCCCACAAGACCATACCTAATAGTTACTCTACTTGCACCCACTTGGCCCATTAATTCCAATGGAATGAGAGCCAGGCACTCCCAGACAATGTGAGAGCCCTATGACCCAGTCTTTGCTGCCTGGGAACCCTGACTGTCCCTTACCTGTGAGAACCAAGTAATTGGGAGTGAGTGGGTTAGCTTTCTGGTCCTGGGGTGCTGTCTACTCTCTCCCTGTTGGAGCAAATCCGTCCTCCCAGTAGGAGTTCCTCAGAGCACTGCTAGTTCTGTCTCTCATGTGAAATTGTTCCTCTGTGTGCCATGATCCCCTCCGACTTCTAGTTTGACTGCACTTTGACAGCATGGGCTCAGCAGTCTTGGACTCCACTGGGAGTAACAACTAGTGCTGCCTGTAGGTGTCACCCATGTGGTGGAGCCAGAGACAGATCCTCGCCCCAATCCGCCCCCCCCCACCCAGCCACCTACTGTGGGCACTCAAACCACTAATCATCAAACTCAGGGGGCCTGAGGAGGAGTTAGGGGTTTATCCCTCTACATCACTAAGCTATCATGTGCTAAGTTAAGGTAGCTAAGGTAGCTTCTACTTTTAGGGCCAACACTTAAATATTTAACCTTAACAAAATGCAAGGCAATATAATTTATCTTTGCATATTTAGCTATTTTATTTTAGTAGTCCTGGAAACTGAAATCAACTTCCTGTGAGGTAATAGCCCTCCCAGATTTAAATGACTCACAAACACCAGTACCTCAGATCTTGTTTGTCGTCATTAGGTATAAGACCCAGATTCTTAGCTCTCAAGCAATTTTGACATAATCTTTGAATTTTTCCTTCTTACTGCTGTTTGTGAGTCACTTAAATTTGGTATTTTGCCTTTCTTCTTCCTCCATCCCACATTTTCTGTTCTTAGTAATCATTCCTCCTCTTTTAATGATAAGTTACCATTTTGGTACTTATTTAATTACCATTGCTGTTATTCTTTTGTACTCTTTTGAGTACTTTGTCTGCCATTGTTGCTAATTTCTCCTTTCAATCCCTTTTTCTTTATAAGAAAAAAATGTCTGTTGGTATAGATATTTTTTTTTTTTTTTGCAGCGTAATTCTGTTGCTTCTTGGCATTTGTCTGCTTTTTGTTGGTACCAATCTTAAGATGTCAGAGAAACTCTCTGGGTTTAAAAATGTATTTCCTGTGAGAATAAGATCCCAAATTTTGATGCCCACATGGGAATGTGTTTATTGTTTGGGTCCATCCCACCTTGATAATGACTGTGATATTTACTCTGATTGTAATTCTAGGGCCTTGACTGACCAGAAGAGCAAGTTAATTCTGTGGGGTCTGTTGTCCTCTACATCTCCCCATTAGGTGACCGGGGTTCTAACCCTTCTAAATAGTCAGAAAAATAAAAAATTGACTCTCAAGCTAAGGTCATCAAGTCCCAAAGGTCTCCTGATCCTCCCTCAACTTTGGCTTCGGTTGCAAAACAGAGCTCCCTGCCAAGATCTTGAAAAAGTCAATTCCGTCAGTCTTGAATCCAATAGCTTGAAGTTCAAGGTCTCCACAGAGCCATACCCCTCTACTTCCATTGCATCCTATTTCATTCAGGTTCCCCTCTCCATTCCTAGATGAGTTGTTTTGAAGGCATTTTAGGCCTCCTTCAACTACCTTATCTCTTCGATCTTCCAGATGCCTTTCAGAAGCAGACATGTACAGGATGATGAGAAAGTTCATCAGAGCACAGATACAGATGGGAGTTCTCCCAGCTCTGACCCCTTATTGGCCTGAGAGCCAACGACTTTCCACTTCCCCTTTGGTATCTTCTTCTGCAGTCCGTCCTTCTGTTTCAGTTACCAGATCCGAGATCCCTGGGGGTGTCTACTTCAGATCCCAACAATGTTTGCTCTTTGACTCCGATGGTTTCCCTAAGCTGACCAGCTCTGAGTGTTTTGCAGCCAGATGACTCTTAGTACCAAAGCATCAGTGTCAGATCAGTGGGCTTGGATTGAACTCTGAAGCTTTCAGAGCTGTCTCTTCCCCTTGGCGCATCAGCACTGAATAGCTGAGGTCTGACTCCCTCTGCATGCTGTGTGCTGATGGGGTTGCAGGAGCCAACAATCTAAGAGATTTCAACTTCAGAGTCATGACCTCTGTTTTAACAAGGTGTTCTTATTTCAAGGTTGTGGAGAGGGTTTTCTCTATGCCTAGAGAACAGACATCCCTGCCTCCTTCTGATTAGACAATCCTACCCCATAATGTTCTGCATCCTGAGTCTCGACCATCTCTTCCACTGGGACAGCCAACCCAAACAAGGATCCAGCCAGTCCATCAGGGCATTGTTATCTCTTCTGATACTTTCCCAGAGCAGCCCAATGAGGAAGCCCCTCGCAAGAGGACATGCAAAAGGAGACACTTACATTCCCCCCAGGAATCTCTCACAGAGGACATTGATTTTGATGTGTGGGAGGGGTCTCCTCTGGGGTCATCCTGAAGCACCTGAAACAAAGAGGTGGTTCGTCTTCCAATACCCCCCTCCCAACAGGAATCTGTGTTCCTGGAGGCTTTTGGGTCTGGCCCATCTACCCCCCCCCCCCCCGGCCGATGAGACTTCATCTCTCAACTGGCATGGAAGGAGACAAACAATGCTGAGCAAATATCTAAGAGACTGGATAAGATTCTTGCCCCCCCTAAGGACTATGCGCACTGGAGCAAGGCAGTTCCTGTTGATGCCATGGTTGTTGCTGCAGCTACAAGAAAGGAACTAGCAGAGCATGGTTCCTCTGTCTATCCTGCTAATGAGGAGTCTAGGGCATTGGACAGATTTGGGAAGTGTGTTTATGCTTCAGCAACCATTGCTTTTAGGTTGCTGATTTACTTGGCACATTTTACATGACTGCAAAGGGACTTAATTAAGGAGCTTACTAAATCTCTTTCTGGGTTCATGTACTCTGAGGATGGGAACAGAATCTCCTCACAGGTGGCCACCCTCCAATCTATTTCAAATGCATCCATGAGGTTGATCTATCATGCTGTGGAAGGTACCTCATGGGCAGCAGGTTCAGGCATAGCCATTAGGAGACATACCTGGATGCACTTATGTGATTTTGTGGAACCACTTAAGTCTTCTTTCGTCAATGTGCCCTCTGACAGATCTTCTCTTTTGGTCCCGAGGTTAAGGACACACTCTCCAAGTGTGAAAAAGAGGGACAGACCCTGTCTGACATGGGTGTATGTTTTTCTGACTCTCAAGTGCCCTTCTCTAGGAACCAATGAGGTCGCAGAAAGATGTGGTTTAAGAAGTCCCAGGGACCTGTCCAGAATTCATGTGGCAATAATTCTGTCAGGGGGCAGAGGGGGAGTCTCAAATGGAAGACACTGTCTTCATGGCAAAGGTGGTCTGCAGAACCAGGGATCTAAAGATTCTTTCTCAGATAGGCCTCATCACCGCTACTGAAAGGAGGCCTAACTGTCCCTCTCTGGAGGCAGTTGGGGTTCATTTATCCATGCACCAGAGAGCCTAGATAGCTATCACAGAAGATTTGTAAGTGCAGAGGATTATATCCAAAAGTTATGCCTTATCATTTTCTTAGCTTCTCCCACAGTTCTAAAGAAAGCCCTGATGTTCCACCCAGTCAGAGTGAAGCAGCATCTCTAGAAGTAAAAACATCTGCTAGAAAAAAAGAGTCATCCAAGAGGTTCCCCCAGACCAGAGAAGGTCAAAAACTTACTCATGATTCTTCTTAGTGCCCAAAAAGACAGGAGACATGAGACCAATTTTGGATCTCAACAAGTTAAATCAGTTTGTTCACTATACAAAGTTTTAGATGGTCACGGTTCAGTCTATTTTGCCTCTGCTGCAAAAGGACGATTGGATGAGCTTGATAAGTCTTTAAGATGTGTACTATCACATCAAAATGAACAGACACTCCAGGAGATACCCACACTTCTGGCTGGGAGCCAGTCATTACCAGTTCAGAGCACTGCCCTTTGGTCTCACCACAGCCCCCATGGTGTTCACCAATTGCATGGCAGTGGTAGCAGCTCACTTGAGACTGCTAGGATTCTAGGTATTTCCATATCTAGATGACTGACTCCTTACTGCCCCAACCAAGTATTGACTAATACAGGCAAGGGGCTACTTGCTCCAGTTGTGTTCTCATCATGGAACAACAGTCAATTACAACTAATCTCAACTAACCCCATCATAACGTCTGGAGTTCATAGAGGTACATTTGGATACAGTCAGTCAGATAGCCTCTCTTCCCTCTACTAGAATAAACACTCTGCAGTCCAAAGTAAAGAAAGAGATCCAGAATTCATCTCTTCCAGCCTGTCTGATCCTATAGGCTTTGGGTTCCATGACAGCATCTATCACCCTTTGGCCAGATTCCATATGAGGATCCTTCAGTGGACTCTGTCAACTCAATGGTCCATTCTCCAACATCCATTATCCATGCTAGTCAAGATCACTCAAGCATGCAAAAGATATCTTCTATAGATGGATCCATTCAAACCAGTGAACACAATTATTTTGTTCTTCTCCCTTCATAAGGCCACAGTGACCACGGATGCTTCCCAGCTTGGGTGGAGGGGCACTATTTGGTAAAGACAGTCCAAGGCACATTGTCCCCCCAAAGAGACCAAGACACACATCAATGTCCAGGAGATGAGCACTGTCTTCATAGTGTTGCAGGCCTTTCAAGATGTTCTTCCATTTGGGACAATTGTGATTCAGATGGACAACATGCCAGTAGTCTGGTACATCAACAAACAAGGGACAATTAGATCTTACCTTCTTTGTCAAGAAGGTATGAGACTGTGGCAATGGGCAGTCTCTTCCAGTCACTTTCTAATAGCAACTCACATCCCGGGGAATTCCAACATGATTGCAGACAAACTGCGCAGGTCTATTCTGATGTTTCATGAGTGGTCTCTCAATGTCAATGTGATGGAGAGGATTTTCCATCAGTGGCACCATCCATGCTGTGATCTATTTGCCTCTCTCCTCAACAACAAGTGCAGCAAGTTCTTTGCCCTTATCCCTCTATCGGGGAGTCACAGAAAGATGCTCTAGTTCATGATTGGCCCTCTGGACTCCTGTATGCTTTTCCACCCTTACCGCTAATTCCCAAATTTCTTCAGAAAGCAGTTCAGTTGAAAAATGCAGTTATTCTCATTGGTCCCTTTTGGCCTCCTCAGATTTGATTCCCATTCCTCTGGCCTCATCTTCTTCATCCACCATGCATTCTGGATCCAACTCTAGACCTCCTGTGTCACTCGGCAGGCATGACTCATCCGGATGTAACAGGCCTCAAACTGACCACATGGTTTCTCCAGTTCCACTAATTGCTGAACAGCCCAGGCTGTCTTCCACAGTCTATCATATTTTGCTATCTTCCCATAAGGCTTTTACTAGAAAGACTTACAAGAGTAAATGTAAAAGTTTTTCTTTCTGGGCCCTTAGCAAAGATCTGGACACCTTTTTGGCACCTCTACCAACGATCCTTGAATTTTTAGCTTCAGTCTTAATGAAAGAGCTAGTTTTTCAACTATTAAATTTCACTTGGGTGCCATTTCTAATTTCCACATGGCTAAAAATAACCGTACATTAGCCTTTTTTTAAAATTATACAAGGCAATTCTCAAGGGATCTTTTTTGCTTAGACCTCCATTAAAGGATCCTACTTCCCCCCTTGCGGGGGCCTTAACAAAAACTAATAAACAGCAGAATAACCCTAAAGTGAATGCACAGAATAATAACATGGACATACAACATTAAACTAACTATAAAATTATGAAATTAATAATGACAACAACTAACCAAAAAATCGATGATATTAAAGACTTAACATATAAACAATTGAAAAAAATGAAAAAATACCTTATATACTTGCTAACCAACTTTGTGACTAGTAGCTATTATAACAGTTAACTATATTAATATGTACTGGCATTTTACCTTGCCAATGCTTTTAATTTCAGAATACTATTAATTGCACAATAGTCACTGAGCCCCAGCCATACATATGAATATAACCTTAACTGCCACATTATTAGTTTTTGATAATAGTATCAAAGAGTATTTTAATAATATATATGTTTGTAAAGGAAGTTTTAAGCAAGATGAATGTTTTAGGATTTTATAAGTTATTATGATGTTATTTCCTGTTTTGGGGGGATGAAGCAGTATATTTAAAAGATTATTGGTTGTTTTTTATGGTCTGATGATATTTTGGCATTTATCCAAAGAAAAGAATTTAACTAAATAAACATTGAAGGAGTTTGTCTGTCTACTTTGTTTTTTTATGAAGTTTGTCTTTCTGTCCTTTATGATTTAATACTTTAACATTTGTCAATCCCTTTAATTAAGACTTGTTGCTTCTTAACCATATATCTCTCTTTTATTTCCACCCCGTTTTTAAATTTTACTTTAATTTTATCCCACTCCCTAGCTATATTTTCAGAAGAAATTTTTGTCTTTTGTAATAACTTCTGAATAATTTTCACTACCCATTTCTTAAATTCTTCTCTTTCAGCAGATAGGTGGGAAAGTACCAGTGTCTTATTTTTATTTCACTGCCCTACATTTTTAATTTATTTATTATTGGTGCATGACCTGATACAGTTATTGGATGTGTATTAAAACTTTCAATTAAATTCACATGTTCCTGTGAAATGTAAGTTCTGTCTAGCCTAACCCAGTTTTTGTATCTTGGAGAGTAATATGTAAATTTACTCCGAGCTCCTACTACTGAATTCACATCTTCCATACCAAATGTTTTAATAAATTTCTTCAAAAGTCTGCCCTACTTCGTTATATTTTCCCTTCTGGACACCCCAGACATATTCTGGTTAATCAAACAGAGTAAAAGAAAACACTGCAGCTTCCAGATAAAGTTTTATTACATGGATTAATTGCTTTTGTCCAGCTAATTCACAGACTTCTTCAGAATCAATTAAACACTTCAACCATACCTCCTATTTATTCCATTCATAAAAATAATCATGACATTTTTTACCAATGCAAATCCACAATAAATTCCATAAACACCACATGTAAAAAATCTATTAAAAACCTATAAAAAAACTTATGATTTACTCAAAAACCTATAATGTGTGTGTGTGTATATATATATATATATATATATATATATATATATATATATATATATATATATATATACTCTCTCTCTCTCTCTCTCTCTCTCTATATATATATATATATATATATACTTCATAAAAAGAAATATATACATATATATTTATTTTTTATGAAGAATATATATATATATATATATATATATATATATATATTCTTCATAATATATATATATATATATATATATATATATATATATATATATATATATATATTAAATAATAATAATAATATCACTATTTTATACCTTATAGGACATAAGTCTTAAAATGCTAACTAATGAAATCTGCTCATTGAGACCAGGTGGCATACATGCATTTAATTTTAGTTGCCACAAAGTTTCCTTATGCTCAATCAAATTGGTTTGACGGCCTGCATTGTCGACGAGATGCCATTCGACAATGTGGCCACTTGATGATATGACATTAACCCTTTCTGACAGAGTAGTCTAAAGGAATTTTTTAAGTATGCCAACTCATTACACTTCCAAAACATATGTTCCCAGTTAACTATTTCTTCCTCAAAATATTGCCAACATTTGCCATCTACCTGAGGAAAAATTCTTTGGAGTCTGCTTGGGATATAAAAGTACTTATATAAATACTTCAAAGCAAAAATCCAAAATCTCCTAGACTTTGTTGCATATTTGGGTCATACATATGTCTTCCTGTTGTTTCTTTGAGAAATTATTTATTTATTTATTTTTACAATTCCACTCACAGTGAAATACAACTGAAATCTTTGCATCTACTTTCCATTGCATTTCCAAGTTTCCACGGACCTTTAAAATGTTAGTAGCTGTAGTGCAGATATTTTGAGCCAAAAATAAAACAAAATGCAGTATGACTTGGTGGTTTAGTTAAACTTCAAATAAAATAAAAAATGAATTATTTTTGATAGTGATATATGTGACTGAATAATTAATAATATGAAAATGTGAAAAAAAAACTGGAACCTGGATTTTCTATCAACAAGACATTAGCAAGGCCTGTTTTTGCACATGGATTCAGTATGGTAGCATCTACAAAAGGAGCTCACACTCTGAAGAAAAAAAACTTCAACAGAGTAAAATTTGGTTCAGAACTGAAGTGTAGCAGCTTGTGCCAACACGTCTGACACCGTATAGTGTATGTACTTTGGAAAGCAAACACATAATCAAAATGTCAGTAAAAAGGCATTAGACATAATGTGTATTGAAAAAGAACCTTTAATAATATCTTCAGATGAAGGTGGTCACTTGATGATATCCTAATCCAGCAATGGCAGCTGCCTTTAAAGATACAGCTACTATATTTTCATTATATATTCACAAATGTCTCTGTATATGACAATGATTCCCTCCTTAAGATTTCAGCAGACAGACTGGACCACAACTATCCTATATTGATATACTTCTGATGATGATGATAACAAAGATGTAAAAGGAAACTAAAAAATAGTCTAGTTATGAGCCCAGTGACGTCTCCATTTTATTTTAATTAATTTATTTATTTACTGGGTTTGCAAACCTGTTCTTCTTCAACCCATTTCAGCTATGATCCAGGTCATTAAGGCAAAAATAAATATAATATATGTTGATATTTTAGTGTAACCAGTCGATCAGTATGTTTCTGTGAGGAAATCATAGCACCCAAAGAACACCCATACAAGGTGGCACTATTCAAAACTTCACAGAAAGAGTGACTGGAGATCTGGATTAAATGAGTTGTGAGGTAGAGATCTTACCACTAAGCCACCCTGCTTCCCAAATGCCCTTCATCAACATCAAATAGCATTGTGTTTATCCTGTCAACCTATTTTTGACCCCCTCCATATATAGTCATACATTTCTTAAGTGTATAATTAATTTCTCCAGTTCCAAACTATTTTTTCATTTAATACTGTGTTAAGTATATTGCTAGATTTATCCTCTTCCTGAACCTCTTTTGCCTGCTTGCATTGTTTTCTATTTCAGGATACGTATCTCAAAGTATCCCTTATTATTATTGTTGCAGTATTTGCCTCATTGTTCAGGTCATGTTTAAAAAGTTTATTTGGGGTCTGTCTACATAGTCAGATAATAAAAAACAAATAAAACATAAAATTATTATTATTATTATAATTATTAATTTCCAGATATGGCACCTCTGTTGACCCTGTAGCTTTTCCTGTTTTCCCCAAAACCAAATGTACAAGTTGATTAGATTGATTTGGCGCAATGTGTACTCCAGTAGCCCTTTCAAAGGTGTGGAATAAGTTAAGAGGAAAGCAATAGAAAAACTGTGTGATCCGCATCAAATGTCAGCTGAGGAAGATCAAAGCACTGGTCTATATTATAGAGGAGGAGATGAAAGAAAATAATCAGCCCAAGAGAATTATCAGACTCCAAGATGACAGCATGATTCAAAATTAAAAAAAGGAAATGAGAGATAATAAGTTATGAGATATACAGTGGGGGCTTAGCGGCAATGTGGGAATGCTTATTTTAGAGAGTGTGGTGAATTCATGCAACACCCTTTAAGAAATGCTTCATGTCTAATTATCTTAAATTAAATCAAAGTTAAACCAAAGATACACTGGACAGACATAAACAGTTCTGTTGTGCAGGGGTGGTAGTAATGCAAAAAACAGGATATTTGTCAACAATGATTCATAATAGATCAATGGTGATAGATAAAGCTTAAATGGGGCACTTAATGCTCATTTACTGTCAGTATGTTTTCTGTATTAATGATGTTATCATACAGAATGTCATTGTTTGCCTTTTTGAGCATACAAATACTTTTTTATAATGTTTTTCAGGTTAACATACTGTGCATACTGCACATGTTATTTTGACATTGATTGATGATACAAACATTTTAGATTCATATGTTTCTGCGGTGGTGCAGCGGTAGCATTGATGCCTCACAGCAAGAGGTTCTCCCGTTTGATTCTTGGCTGGAGTGCGGGGAGTGCCTTCTGTGTGGAGTCTGCATGTCGTCCCCGTGGTTGGGTGGGCATTCGAAAGCCATGCGTAAATGGGTGTGCCTTCGTTGAAGGTTGAATGTCGAGCTGGCACCTCAGCGTTCGTGAAAATCTACTGCCAATCATTAGTGGACCGGAGTTCCGCTGTGGCGACCCCTAACCGGGAAAAGCCGAAAGACAACAACAACATGTTTCTGCAATACTAATAAAGCAGATTTGTGCCTGCCAGTAAGTACTTAACATTCAATTATTAATAATTTGACATTGTTAAGAATGCAAATCCAAATATTATCATCAGCTATTCTATCTAGTCTTGACAGAATCTTTGATTTAACATTGTTCATTAAACAAAAACAGTTAAACACAAATAAACTATTTATAATATAATTTCTGAGCACGTATTAATTAGTGACCAAATTGTTTATTTTTACTATGTTACAAGTATTAACAACAGGACCTGTGACTTCTTACCTTGTAGGTGAAGTCTTCCTTATTAATAGATATAGAGGTAAGGGACTTTATTCTGTGACATTGCCCTTTTTAATCTCATATTCCATTTCAACATCCCACACAGTCCATTTTTTTTTACTTTGGAGTCCTGTTTCTTTTTAATCTCTATAAACATATTTTTCACCTTTCTTATTTATGGTTTATCTTTGGTTTTCCATTTTCTAATCACATCTTTTTAACCACTATTAATGCTAAAGATAGCAACACGTTCACCTCTTTAGTTATGTTAATTTACATACATGTTATTTTACAACTCATCAAAAACATCACCATATTGAGGTTAAATTCTCTTCCAAGTATAAGATTTAATATATTATGCATGTCATTTTTGTACTGAAGCAACTCTACAGTCTTAAAATATATGCTCCCGAGAACCTCTTTCTGAACCATCACATCTCTAACAGATGTCTCTTGCTTATATGAGCATTTCTTCAAGTCTTGTAGATATATTGACATATGTGTACAAACATTTTCATGCAAAAGTCTATATTTTGTCAATTTAGTTGCATATCTACAATTAAGACATGTTTCCCTTCCTTGATCTTGTGCAGTGTATCTTCATTTAATCATTCACTTTATAATATTTGCACCGTTTTGCTGTACTGTATTCTTAAATCTAATATTGCCTGATATGATCTAATTTTTACCCTTTTCTGGACTGCTATTTTTTTCTGGCCTCACTTATAAACTTTACTATTTGTGCTTTAATAAATCTATCTGACCTCTTTACATCTTCCTTACATTCTAATGTTTGACAGGTGCTTCATTGTTTGCTTTGTTGTTAAATTAACTAAGGTGTTAACACTGGCTATCCATCAGGGATGAAGATGCATTCTTTCCACCTTTTTCAGAGATGTACTAGCTCATCTGGCTTCTATGTCACAAGTCTTTTTTTCCTTACTGTTTGACTACTTTTAGCTGACCATCAGCTGCCCTCAAGGCCTCTGCTTATTTCAGGCCTATATTAGAAGACTGAATGGAAAAAAGTAGTGAATGGCAAAACAGCGAAAAGACCGGTCCTCGAAGTGCTGTTTGCCAGATCGCGGTACAGTGAAGATTGGAATATTTGCCCTTTCCTCACTGTAGTGCGATCTTGGAGCTGGTATATATATTTAGCGGGGGGGGGGGTGCAGTCCCCCACAATAGCAAGTTCGAGGTCCGGTCTTTTTGCAGTTTTGCCATTTGCTATTTTTACCATTTGGTCTTCTAATATAGACCCCTTATTTCCTGGGTTAACTAGGCTCTCTTTCCTTCCCTGGACTTACTTCAACTCATAGGGATGGTGAACACGTCAAGAGATCTGAAACAACATTGTATTGCTGCTAAGGAGTGTTTTTTTATGCCCTAACTTCCTCTCCTCTTGCATGCACTCATAATTTTCTATGGCCATATGTGCAATGGGAATGCTGGTCTATCATCTTTTCTCCACATCAACTCAGTCCATACCCCCACCACCCCAAGGACAATGCCCTGTGTGTGTGTGTGTGTGTGTGTGTGTGTGTGTGTGTGTGTGTGTGTGTGTGTGTGTGTGTGTGTGTGTGTTGCCAGTCCATCAATGGACCATCTGGGTGTATGCTATTTCTGTCAGGATAACCATGCCCACTGGATGTATGCTGTTTCCATCAGGATGAGTATGCCCTCTGGGTGTATGCTGTTTCTGTCAGGATGAGCATGCCCTCTGGGTGTATGCTGTTTCCATCAGGATGATCCTGCTCTCTGGGTGTATGCTGTTTCCATCAGTAGGAGCATGTCCCTTCTTCCCTTTCCAGTGCTTCAGACACCCGAGCTGGTAATCGAACCAGGGCTGCCTTGGCCATAGTCAGGGCTTTATCCTTCTATGCCATGGCACAGGCTTGCACTACTACATGTCTACCATTATATCACAGTCTGTGATTCAGTTTGTTCATCTCTGATACCTAATCTGCTCTTACTATCATCCCTTCCATATATCTACCTTGCTTTCCAATCCCTTTTTACCATGGGATTTTCAAATTTCCTTTATAAGTGCTAAAATGAAATAATTCTTTAGTGCCTTGGCAGTTGTTTGGCTTTTATTTGTGTCTCATCATTAAGATGACTCAGCATTTTTCTATCTAGACTTCATTTTTTTATCTTACACATGTACTTGAAATTGCTTTATCTATTTTTCCAATCCATTTTGCTGGTTTATGCTCCTCATTGGCTTTGTCATGACAAACATCCTGGCTGCTTTCCTAACCCCTTTGATGACCTTCAGTTATACCCCTGCTTTTATTTTCTTGTTTATTTTTTGATATTTCTCCCACTTGCTTCAAAGGCTTCTTCTTCCTCTTCTTCATCCTGCTGTTTTCCCATCTGCTGTGCAATGTTAAATCTACTTGTCTGAAATCTATATTTTCATGTTATTATTTGTTATAGTCATCACAAGTATTTAAGCCTGCCAGGTACTACAAGTCTTTTCCCCAATAGCCTGTTCTTCTCTGCATTATTCATCTTAAGTAAGATTCAGCACTTTGCATTCAGTTGTGTGATCTTTTAGCACCTTGTCTAATTCAAACCAGACTACTCCATGAGTGTTTAGTTAAAAGTGTAGTCCTCCCTTGTATTATGTATCATTTTGGGTCTATTTTGTTTCATTGTATCTCATTTCACTGAATTTCATTTCACCCCGACCACATTGTTGAAAACACAAATTACTGAAAACTCATTTCATCGAATCTCATTTCACTGAACTGAACTAAGTATATATGGCAATGTGTAGAGTACTGTAAGACAAGTACAAGGTATATGACCTTTTCCCCACTGTAGTGTGATCCTGGCGTTAATATATATAGTTAGGGGGTGTGTGTGGGGGGGTGTAGCCCCCATCTTGTTTGTTTTATATTGTATTTTACCAAAAACTTCAAAACAATGCATTTTAAACAATAGACATGCATAGTTGCAACACCAATGGCTAACTCTCTCTAGAAGACAATATGTACTCAAACTAAGTGGGGGGCTATGCCCCCCACCCCTTAACTATATATACTAACTCCAGGATCACACTACAGTGGGGAAAAGGGCATATACCTTTTACTTGCCTTACAGTATTCTACACAGTGCCATACATACTATTTGCAGTTCAGTGAAATGAGTTTTCAGTAATTTGAGTTTTCAGCGAAGTGGTAGGGCTGAAATGAAATTCAGTGAAATGAGATTCAATGAAACAAAGTAGACCCATCATTTCATAGTTTAACAATAGGTCTAGTATACTGACTGACCTCACATGGATACAGAGAGGAATATGTTGCTAAAAGCTGATGCAATGACTATAAAGTTAGTCCCACTGTCTTGCCTTTCCCCCTTATTTTCACTCCTTCAAATACATTGAATTATTGTGGAAGCCACTGGTCATCTGTGACAGTTATTTCAGTTTCTTTACAAGGTCTCTATCCACCTAAGTACCTCAGCTTTGCTGCTAATTCAGATGCAGCACCTTTGCAAATAATATAGTGTGTATTGGCTCACTCTGTCTAGCTATGTCTCTCTGTCTATCTGTCTGTGTCTTTATCTATTTGTCTGCCTGTCTTTATATCTATCTGCATATATGTATGCATGTGTATAACTACATATGTTGGCTCAGAGTTTTTAGTGTATCATTTAAAGTTTAAGTGATTCCATCAAAGGCAAGAAATGTGGGTGTGAGGGCTGGTGCAGCTGTCTGTCTCCACATTCCTTTTCCCATTCCAAAAACAGAGGTGCATGCAAACATGGGATAACAAATCCATCCGAGGCAAACATCCATGATACATTTAATCCAATATCTGGTAAAGTGTCAATGTGACAGATTTACACAACAATGACAAACAAGGATCAGGTGATGCAGAGATCACTAAAATTAATATTGGGGATACTTCTTTTTCACATCGACAAAGTTATTTGTACTTTTCAATGGGGAACTCCCCCAGCATTCCTTTACTTAACTCAGTTCTGAACCTGTATAGCTAGTAAACCAGGCAAAAACATTGGGATGTGCTGCTTTTTCTTTTATGCTCCTTGTATCCTTATCTTCTTTCAGCCATCCTGACTGCCCCCTGTGACACATAATATGGTATTTGCACAAGAGTGACAAGATGGAGCAGATATAGCTGGATACCAATAGGCACATGGAAGAATGAATGAGAAGAAGCATAGAAAGAACCCAGAAGTCATCACGTAGGAAGGTACAAGGTTCATATGAGCTACCTCCATGAAGTGTTAATTGAGGCAACAGTGCTGCATGGTGGACCACCAACAGAGGTTTATAGTCTCTCCATAGTAAACACAACAGTTCCATGACACTCTGTGTTGGTGGCTATGGTTGTCTTTCATAAATGTTGGTCTAGGAAGACGCAGTTCATTACATGCCCATTAGTTTAGGGCTATTGAATTCCTGACGTTTCAAATAAAAGTACCAAAAATGGCTCTGAGTGGTACGCTGGTAGAGTTTTTGAATTCTAATTCTGTTTGCAGAGGTCCATGTAATGACTTCAAACACAGTAGAGCTATTAGTAGAATAGTATGATTCAGTTTTATGAATGATTCACGAGTGAAATGCACAAGGGTAATGCTGATGATGAGGTGTATCTGGACTTCTTTGAAATCTCTGGCCTTTTAACTTAGTAGGAAACTTAAAGGCTATGAAAGTGGGACCCAAAATGGTGGACTGGCCTGGAAACTGTCAGTGGAAGAAATCAGTGGTTATTAGAGTAGAACCGTCTGGAGAAATGTCAGTATGCAGTAGAATATTATGAAGAACAGTGATGAGAACAACCCTGCTTAGTACCTTTTTATCAGATATCAGACTAGATTTGAACAGCAAAATCAGCTTCTCCATCTAGCAGTTTAGTTTAGAAAGTTAAGGCTATGAAATGATAATGAGCTTAATCCTGTAATTTTGGGTGTGAGACTCTGAGCAAGACACTTAAGCAGTAGGGAGTCAATAGGTGGTGAATCATGTGGGCCATACATCAATGTCTGGAAAGGTCTTACAGAGCCTTACCAGAAGCTTTTAAAACTTGCAGTGGTCCAGTTCTGTTTTTAATTTGTATGGTGCCCACATATTTTCCCCTCAGGTTATTTATTTTTGACAACAGTCATGCTAGTGAGTTGAGTATGGTAAAGGTAGCAGTAGGTCCAGTAAAATAAATAAGTAAAAAACAAACAAACAAAAAAAAAAAACAAAACAAAAAAACAACCCCCCCCTAGTAACAAGAACAACAACAACAAAAAAAGATACCAGTGCTAATTACCAGGTGACTTAGTGCTTGGATGAGATATTTAGGTGCCTGCTAGAGGATTTGGATAGTTAAAAATAGAGATCAAAGCATCCTACAAGTGTACTTGCTAAACATATAATGCTATAAGATTTTGATACATGCAAATATTTCTTTTACTAGAAGAGTCCTGTTAACTGGAGCTTTAGGAAGAGCAGTGCATATTCGATATGCAGTTTGCAAAGAGATATTCTGGATAGAGAAACTGCAAGTATTAATATATCCAGGACTGAATGACTTTTTGATTTGATGTGATAGAACTATTATTATTATTTTACTCAGTGATGATAAAGTCAAAGATTGTGGGTGAGTATGACAGAATAATTGTTGGATTATTCAAGGATAATTGAGCAATATTGTTGTTTTGCAGTGCATTGTACTTAACATCAGTTGCAGCATATCAAGCTGTTTATAATTTAAAGACTGACATTTTGTGGAGTAGAGACGTTAAAAATAATGCATTTATTCTTGAGTTTTTAATGGAATATGAAAACATCTCCATTTTCATGGTTTTAACATGGTTTAATAATATGTGTCCTGGGGTGCTATGACTGATGGTGCCAGGGATTCTTGTCAAATTTTATATACAATATCATTTTATTTTGTGTGTCTCTTTATTGTTTGTTCAGTCTTTTGTTTTAAAATGTTAATAAGCACTTCCTTATTCTTAGCATGATATAGTTATCATGTACATAATAATGTGAATTTTCTGTTTTACTGTCTTGACAGTATACACAATGTGGCCATGCCGTAATATTGATCTATTGGGTTCATATTTCCAGCACGTCATTTTATTGACATAGATACAGGATGTTTAAAAAGGACAAGGGAAATATTGGTTGGGGAAGGCTGTTAGTGCATGTTTAAGAAGTGAAGCAATATAGAGTGGAGTCTGAGGATGGAAGAAAGGTTAAATGTTGGCCTTAAGGAATGAGGTGGAGTTTAAAGATCCCTGGTGGTTGGTAACAATATATTGACCCAATGTGCAAAGAGAATACTAATAATTGATTCATAAAGAGAACTAAAGGTTGTACAAGGCAAAGAAGGGCTCAAGTTATGGGATATTTTAATAATTCATCACTAAACTACTGGGAGATGCCTGCCTTTTGCATTAAGAAAACAAGAAAGACAAATTCCACAGTTAAATGCATGTAGGGCACAAAACAAAATTATATTCAGTTGTTTGTTTATTTGTTGCTTGTTAATTAATTTAGTGAATTGGTTATCTGACCTTTTTCAGTCACAACCCAAGCTCCTTACAGAAAAGGGAATGTTACATATTCCACAGTTTACATATCATACATTAGACGACAGATTCAACTGTTTACATTAGATAAGTACAAAAGAAGATACTTTGCATATTATACACAAAATTACATAATCTAACTGGGCTGTACTTTATAATCAAACAATTTTGAGAGCATACCTTTTTAACATACATATACATTTTTTTAACGGTTTACATTTTATATATAAATGACTTGTGAAAATGAAAATGTTACAGCACAGTGGCTTAGAAGTGCACATCTGTCTTTATACCACAGTCAGGCATAAAATCCTGACTTATTTATGGAAAACAAGATTACTAGGGAGGTGGGATAGGGGGAGCCGATGGCATTATTGTCTGGGGAGTGAACCAAGAAGTTAGAAAGCAAAGGGCAAGTTCCTGATACTTGATGACAAGGAGATGGTTTTCCTTGTTTTTTTAACAGCTATGAGAAAGTTATCAATCAACAAAGAAAAACTTTCTAAATAGGCTTTTGCACAGAAATGTTTATTTTAAATACTAAGTCTTTTATTTTGTGGAAATTAGCTACTGTGTATGAGAACAAGCATTTCTTCCTTGTCTGTTCCGAACCTGTCCCAACTTCATCTTCATTTATGAACATCTGTTGCAAGCTGGAAAGATCCAGACAAACAATTAGATGTTTTTATATAGTCTTTTTGTCCTCCATCCCTAACCATCCAACTGATTCCGACACCCCTTTAACCCGCCTGTTCCTCCTGGCTGGTTATAGCCTTTGCCAGTGGAGTGAATCAATTGTAAAAGGACCATTGTATTGGTTAGATTAGTTTTTCATGTATATGCCTTACCACCTCAACATCCATCTCAGCAACTGAGGCAGGTCATGGAGTGTTCAATAGGCCCACCTTACTCATATCTGCTAACTCTAAGCTTAACCTTGCCAGTGCCCCTCACACCCACAGAGCGCAGGAAATCTGGACAAAGCCAAAAATAATTAATGAGGAGACAAAGGCCCCAAATCAGGGACAGATTTTAAATATTGCTCTGATAAACGTAGAAAGTTCCTACAATAACATATTTTGCATTAGTATGCAATTTCTGAAGTATATGAAGTCAGAAACCCAAATATCTGTCATTATTTAATGACTCCAATCCATAATGATTTAGCAGAAAAGCACAAATTTTATGAGGAACACACCAAAAATATGGGGCAAAAATCTGGACAGTTGAGAGGTATGCTGTAACCCCAGTCCTACACAGGGTACAAAATACCCCTTCCCTAACAAAACCACTTTCCAGACAAATTATGCCTGACATTTATTTATTTATTGTTTTTTGTTATAACTTTCTTCGACTTTGAAAAGGAAGCTGTTTTCATTTTTCATTTCTTTGTGTTCACTGGGTTTATCTTTTCACTAAAGGTATGTTAATTTTTTTTAATTGCGATTCATAAACAACTACCACCACCCCATGGAATTTACTAGACAAGGTGACAAAATGGAAGTAGATTGTTAGGTCTTTTTTTGTATAACACACACAAACAATTTAGAAGTCAACAATTTGCCTACCACATGTCTTTGGAATGTGGAAGGAAACTGGAGCACTCAGAGAAAACCCACCCAAACATAGGGAGGACATGCAGACTCTTCACAGAAGGCATCCCATCGGAGAACCAGATGTGAGAAGCTTTCTCTCTCTCTCTCTCTATATATATATATATATATATATATATATATATATATATATGTGTGTGTGTGTGTGTGTGTGTGTGTGTATATGTGTGTGTGTGTGTGTGTGTGTGTGTGTGTGTGTGTGTGTGTGCGTGTGTGTGTGTGTGTGTGTGCGTGCGTGTGTGTGTGTGTGTGTGTGTGTGTGTGTGTGTGTGTGTGTGTATGTGTGTGCATGTGCATGTATGGGTTCCATTCAGTGTAATACACAGTTAGCTGGTTGAACAGTTTCAGCTTTGTCATGATCCACCAAATGGATGATTTGGTTGAAAGGCACCAACTTTTACTTATTTGAGACTGCAGTGGGGATCGGGAACATGTCCTTTCCTCACTGTGGTACAGCCTCAGTGTTGGTTTACATAAAGTAGCAGACATGTGGGGAATGTAGGTGAGTTTGTCCCCATGGAAAACTGTTGATAGGAATATTTGTGTGTGTGTTGATGTGTCTGCATTAATATGTTTGTGTCATTCTGTATCTAGTGTTTACATGTGTGTGTGTGTGTGTGTGTGTGTGTGTGTGTGTGTGTGTGTGTGTGTGTGTGTGTGCGTGTGTGTGTGTGTTTCAAATGAATGTGCTGAGTGTGGAGCATGCGTGGCAGTGTGCAATAGTTTGAGTAGGACATTATTTTTGAGATTGCCTGTGTTGTGATCATGTGATCATTAAGTGACACCAAACAATATATGCTTATATATATCTAGATCTCCTCTATTATATATCTATATCTGCTTACTTATTTATTCATCCATCTATACATTTATCTGTATCTATCTGTCTATAGATACAGAGATAGATATAGCCTGGGATTCAGAAACATACCTAGTATAATCATGGTGTGCATACCACAGTTACGGCTTGCAGTGCAATGTGGCCTGTGCTCATTTTCAGTTGACAAGGTGGAAACTGACAGCTTATTTTGCTGATAATTAGTAAATCCACTAGAGCTATGAATAAGATCTGTGGTGAAGATGAAGAACTCACAGTTGTGGTTAGGAATATGATGAGGAAAATAGATGAGCACAGAGAATGGATGAGCTGATGTGTATGCACATGATCCAATACATGGCAAGATGGGAAAACAAGATGCCACTTTAAATTACCTACTGCAATGTTTAACTCTGTGTTTTTATCACAAAAGGGGTTGGAAATGAGTGTATGGGACAGTAGGGAAAAGGGGCAGCAAGCAAACGAACATGCACAAAGAAAACAGAGAAGATAAGGATGGGAGTGAGGAGAGTGGTGGGTAGCTTTTTTATGGGACAGGTGACAAGTTTTTTTCATAGGTTCATAGGTTCATAGGTTCATACTAGGCTATCTGCCCTAGGGCATTTATAAGCCTAGCCAGAGTGGGTTTGGCTTTCGCCACCCATTTTAAATTAATTTTGCTATGCCCTTTTTCGAGGTTAGTATACTGTGCCTCTGTCTAACAATGACACAGAAGTGATACCCGGGGTAAACCTACGATCTCCCATCCACTCATCAAGATTCCTCTTGAAGAGAATCAATGAGGGACTCTGCCTAACCTGGACTGGGATTTTATTCCAGAGTGAAGGGAGCCTCTGGGTTATGAATCTGTTCCTCCAGCATGTCCTATTTATTTCAGTGCTGAGGTTCAAGTCTCTCAAGTGCGTAGCTCGATGGGATTTGGACTTTCTGAGGTGCAGCATGTCCATTAATTCTGGGTTGGACATGGCTTTATACGTCAGGCACAGATCGCCTCTGAGCAGGCGGTATGCCACTGAGTAGAGCTGGAGTTTCTTTGACCGGGCAGCATATGGCATCTGTTTGAGCCCTTTGATCCTCTTGGTGAGGTACTTTTGGGGTCTTTCCAGTTGCTGCAGGTGTCTGGTAAGGTACATCCCAAAAGGGGCATTGTACTCAATTATGGGCCTGATGAGGGATGAGTAAAGAGGCACATTGACCTCCCCTGATCTAAATGTGAATCCCTTCATGATTAGGTGGGCTATATAACATGTTTTTCTAACCACTTTGGCCACGTGGTTGTCAAATGAGAGATTGCTATCAACTTGGGTCCCCAGGTCCCTAATTACTTCTTCTGTACTTAATGGATTACCACCTATGTGGTAATTTGTGGACACTTTGTTTTTGACAAAGGGGATGACTATACACTTTTTGGCGCTTAGCTTGAGGCCATGGCTCTGGCACCAGTTGTCTGTTTCTATGAGGCCCTTTTGGAGGATGCTTGTGTCGGCTAGAGAGTCCATTATGGTGCCCAGTTTGCAGTCATCTGTGAACTTGGTCAGCCACAGTCCTTCTGTGTTGGCCTGTACCTCTGAGAAATATATAGCGAACAAGAGAGGTCCCAGGACTGAGCCTTGTGGGACACCACTTGTAACTGGTTTGGAGTCTGACATGGCTCCAGCAATTCTAACCATGTGGGTTCTGTCCTTGAGCCAGTTTGAAACCCATCTAGTGACATAGGGGTTTATATTTAAGCTGGTGAGCTTATCTATAATGCCCGAGTGGGGTATTGTATCGAAGGCTTTTGCGAGGTCCAGGTAGGCTGTGTGGAACACCTTCCCCTCATCAATGGCCTTGGTGACTGTTTCAAAGAAATCAACCAGGTTTAAGAGGCAGGATCTGCCCTTAACAAAGCCAAACTGGGTAGGATCCAGTGTCTGTAGGTCCCCAATATCTTTATTTATGAGGTCCATGATGATCCTTTCCATAGCTTTGCAGACCAAGCTAGTCAGGCTTATGGGGCGATAGTTTCCAGGATCCGTTGAGGCACCACCTTTGTGGAGAGGGACCACTGTTGCTGTACGCCACTCTTTGGGTACATATCCTGTAGTAAGGCTGAGATTGAACGGTAGTTTTATGTTTGAGTTTAGCTCTTCTTGGAGTTCATGTAGGATGCAGCCCGGGACACCATCTGGTCCCATTGATGCTGTGTTTTTTGCTTTGGAGAGGGCGGCTCTTACCTGAGCATCTGAGATGTCAGGGGGGCAGCACTCTGCTGGGATAGATATTTGCCCTTTTGGTGGGGAGTTTGCGCTGAACCTGTCAGCTAGGATGTTGGCAATGTCTGTGGGTTTGGTGTATTTTTTGTCATTTGGACTAATTCTGAGCATATCTGGGAATTCCCACCCAGGTTCCTAACATAACTAAAGAAAGCCTTGTGATTATCCTTAGTGTCCTGTGCAATTTTTCTCTCGAAGCTGGCCTTAGATGATTTTATGAGTGCCCATAGTTTTTTGCTAATACTGATCAGAGATGCCTTCCCTTTTTGGGATTTTGCTCTATCATGTAGTAGCTTCCTCCTTCTATTGTATAGTTTGTTTATGGCTGGGGTCCACCAGACAGGACATCTGCCTTTGGAGGATTGGGTCTTGGTTTTATTTGGGATTGCATGATCCATGCATTCCTGAAGGTGTTCATAGAATGCGTTTATAAAGGATTCTGCGGTCTGGGCCGTATTTTCCACAGGCCCGGGGGCTTTGAAGGATTCCACCTCGGTTTTGAGGAGTGTGAAATTTGCTTTAGAGAAGTTTTTCACTGTGGTTTTCTGAGCAGGGGGTGGGGTCAGGATGTGAATATCCAGTGAGATTAGTTTATGGTCTGATCTTACCAGAGTAAGTTTATGGTCTGATCTTACCAGAGTAAGTATTTTTTGAAAATGGGAAGCTGGGGAAGAACACAAGGTAAGGTAAAGGTATGGTAATAGGGTGAACATCAGACACAGGGGCAAACATACAAATACTGATTGATAGAGGAGGTGCTTACACTCTGAGGGTTTGGGAGACAGTAGACTAATAGATACACAAAGGGAGGACACATGATGGCAAGGAGTGGACAACAAACAGGGAAGATAATTGACACACAAGTAGGGGAACACAAAGGTGGGGGTTAGGAAGCATATGGTTTTCTGTATTGTACGGTGTCTGCGATGCCCAGGGGGAGTTAGCACTCTGTCCACCCTCCCAACTGTGATCTGTCTGAGGTGGTAATGGCAGGAATAGGCAGTGATGCAACTCTTGTTAATTGCAAAAGAACCATTTCTAGATGACTGATGTGGACATCTCGGCAATGTTCTGTCAAATTTCCCACCATCTTTGTCAACTTCTTGCTTATGATATATTCCTCACTCTTGGCAGTACCATGGTAGACAGGTCGTCATCCATGAGAAATTTGACTGTCCCTATTGTGGCCATACTTGGCAGGATGTGGTGAATGACACAAATGCTGTCAATGGCTAAGGCAGAAACTATCAGCAGGTCAGAAAGTGGGCCTTTGACATGATAAGTACTGCTAAAGAGCATGCTGCTAACCTGCCAAGGAGCATAGGGTGAAGGGAGGTTGTCCAACAGCTGAATCACAATTAACAGAGGTGGAGGAGTTCCTTGCCTTTCTTCATGTGAGCCTGAGTCCTCAAGAGGCCACAGTGGAATTCTGGACATTGTTCTAGAACCAGACCAATATCTGAGTATCTCTGTTGGAGATGCACCAAGTATGTATGTATGTCTTTTGTATAGTAGGCTTCCTCATCTTTCTCTTCAGGGTTTGGGGCTGCCATGGAAGGGCTAGGCCAAGGTGAGGCACACATTCTGCCACCACTTCTAATCCAGCATCTAGTGTGCAGGTGAGTAATGTAAGGCATGGATGTCTCAAAGACTTGGAGCTTATGCAGCAGAGATGCATGGTATGGACCATCACTCATGTTCTTGTAGAACTCCTTACTCTAGACAAAGGCAGGATAGTGCCTGTGATCTGCCTGGAAAAGGGGGGGGGCATGGAAACATGTATGGTCTGCACAAACATCTCCAGTGGGTACCCTGGACCTATTTGTAGGAGTGCAAAACACTGCTGCAATATCTGCTGAGGCTGTGTTCCAGTATATGCACAATCATATCTACAATGTCCAGATCCACACACACACACACACACACACACACACACACACACACACACACACAGAAATGGTAACACTGTCCTCTTTCTGCCCAGTGCACCCTAAGCCCCAACCACTCAACTACCCTCCCAGACTTGACAAACACAGTACTAAGTTAATTTATTTCATCTTACCATATACATGTTTCCCTATGGGGGATACTTGACACTATGCCCCTCCCCACTTGTGCAAATGATGATAAGTGCACCCCTGTCCTCTGTACCTTTTTATGTAGGTAACCTATGTCTAATGCACAGTGTGGCCAGTCTATGAATGGATGTGTACAGCCTGGGTGTAAGTTTGCATGCATCACTTAATTCACAGTATAATGCTTTATTCTGGCCCATAGTTATGAACCAGATATTTTTGTTAGCCATTGCCATGGCATACTGCACCCACCTTAATGTGGCATAACCCTACCCCTGCTGCTGGCTCCTTATAAGGCTCCTTCTCTACTGCCTGCTGTGGTGGAAAGGGAGACTATTTCTAAAAATATAGACCAAGAAACAAACACAAACATGCTTTGAAATTATGAAAGCATACAACAGAAAAACTCAACAAAAAACTAAATCTGATGGCCATTTGCTAAATGTAATAATACCACCTAGAGTGGGTATTATAACAAACAATGGGCATAGTTGCTTACATATTTTAGCTTATTGATTACATTTTGAATTTCCAGAAATGTATGCATTTATGCATGAAGGTATTTATTTATGTATGTTTTTTAACTAGGGTGGTCCTCATTTACATGGAAGGTCTGGGGAGAAAAACTCCAATATGACAGTGTAGATAGGTTCCAAATGTATTGTGCATAAAAACCTAAGCAACAGAATTTTAAAGCATGCAAAGTAATATAAATTATGCTAACTCACCAGATGAATTTCTCCAGTATCATTAGTCAGATGCCAGTACCAAATCACACAGTTTTAGCAAGATACTGCAAGAAAATATTCAGGTGCACAACATTCTCAGGTTGGTACATGGGAATTCAGTAAGTGTGAAAGGATTCACTCAATGTATTGTGTCCAAAAGATGACAAATGGTAAATTATGTGTAAGTTTTTAAACTGAGATGCAATGAATTAATGAGATGGTATTGAGATAATATCTCCTTATCTCCTTAATCAGGTGACAGGAATTTCATAAAAATGAGATTAAACAATCCTGCACTTTTAACTTTTATATCTTCAGAATTAAAAAAAAAAACAAACATATTAATTCAAACATTGCTACTTGAACCCTATAACAGAAGCACTTGTGTTCATTTGTGAGTTTACCCTAGCTTTCTAAATGTATCTTTTGTGATGAAACATCTACAATGGAAAGTTCATGTACAGAAGATTCTTGAAATCACATTACCATCATTCAGCAAATACATTTCAAAGTCCCATTAATGTTCTAATCATCTCTTTGCAGCAGGTATTTCATCTTTCATTATTAAAATATTTTAATCTATTACTAAGTCTTTTCACTAAATTAGGATGTAGGGATCTGTTTGTGATGCTTTTTCGTCAAATTCCATTATATACAAGAAAAAAGTTGTAAGTAGACTAAAAACTGGAGTTAGTTCTGGGTTAAAGCTTCACAGTCTGCACATGTGGGGCTTTGTATCCCATTCTCCCTGTAATTATATAATTAGTTCTGAGTTTACTGAACCTTGAGGACAGGGAGACTTCCCTTTAGTGACCTTGGTGAACAGAGTACATTTTGGAGTCCTTAACATTATGAGCCACATGTTGTGATTCACAACATGCACTACTGTCATGTCAGAAATAAAATAGCTTGTAAATCTACTCTTTTTTGCTTTGCTTCATATTACTTACCATTACCAGTGTTTTTCTAAATGCTCACAAATGTCCTGATTATTGTGTAGTTAGATCAGACTTTGTGTGTCAGTATAGTCATGAGAAGTTGTTTTAATCTGGATTTTATAACAGAGAAGGTAATATATGTTTGGAATGAAACAATGATATTACGTGAAGCCCTTCATTGATTACAGATTTAAAATGATTAGATCTAGTAGCAGTCTTAGCACTACTTCCCATGAGTATAATAATATGTACTTGTCACTCTCCCTGTGTATGCCTCAAGGGATGAGAATAAACATGAGGATGAATATAAGTAACTCCAGAGGATACCAGAGTATGACTTCAGCTAGGAATTCTGGAGGGAACTGGGAATAGTGAATTATGTATTTTTTTATTGGACTGACTGTTTTTTGGTAATGGAATTTAATTTTTTGGTATTTAATGTGGCACACCTGGCCATGTTAAAATGCTTGTTTACATTTTAAGTATTGCTTCTGAGAATCATTTTGATTCCTAGACTATATCCTTTTGTACGCATTTACTCTGCCCTATATCCACTAGGGGAGGGAAGAATGCTCTGTACATTAAGGATTGGACTCATTATAGTTTGTGTGTGTGTGTGCCTCTCCTTTCTACATGGATTACTTATTGAATCTTATCTTTGGGCTGCACAGTACAGTGACATCAAACATGGATCATGTGTGTTATTATAGCACATCTATTCATTTTACCTGCATTAGAGCATCTGCATGTGCATATTTTTTTGTTCAGTATTACCATTGCATTTTCCTATATAACATTTAAGGTTATTTTAATCCATTGTATTCTTCCTGTTAGTCTTTATCATAATTATTCACTGTCTTTGTTCAAAAGAGTCTAATTATACATGAGTCTTTAATGTAAGATAATTGTTTAGACTTTACCTGTTTTTTTGTATAGTTATAGAATGACTTAGCAGCTGTAAAAAGTGAATTACTTTCACAAGTAAGAAGGACGAGTAAGAGAGAAAATTCAAAATGTAAAGAAAATTGGACCTGAATGTCTGGCTATACTGGCATTCAACCTGCCATTATTGCGATAATCTGTTTGATCACTTAAATATCATACTACTTCACATTTTTGTACTAATGGGTACTGGCAAAAATCAGACAGAAGAAGATGGTGGATACAGCATTCTGTGACTTTTGTGAGCTCTCACATGACTTATATTTGCATGTGTATGTGTATACACACACACATATATATATATATATATATATATATATATATATATATATATATATATATATATATATATATATATCTGTATATATGGGGTCCACTTTCAAATCTCGAAATACTGAAATATCAAATCCAGTATCTCGAGACCAGAATATCGAAAGTGCAGTTTTTCAAAACTGCATTTTTATTGAATCTTAGTTTTTTTTAATTTTTAGTAGTTGGTGTGTGGTGTGTGTTATGTAGTGCGCTGTCCCATTAATGGTTTGTGGTTTCTGGGTTGTGCGTGTGTTGGTTGATGTGTGTTTATTAATGGAGGTTCAGGTAAGTTTTGTATTTTGTTAGGGTTTTGCATAGGATTTTGTTTGATTTAGTTTTTGGGTAAGTTTTAGGAGTTGGTTAGGGTAGTAGGCTACAGCATGCGTGTGTGTGTGTGTGTGTGTGTGTGTGTGTGCGTGTGTGCGTGTGTGCGTGTGTGCGTGTGTGTGTGTGTGTGTGTGTGTAAGTGCTGAAAGTGGTGATTTTGTACATTTGTAGTGTGTGTGTTATGAGTGCTAGTGTGACCTCGGAGTTGGTATATATAAGCAGTGGGGGTGTGGGGGGTGTAGCTCCCCTGCTTAAATGTAAGGTAGTGTTATACAGAGAGAAATGTAAGGTAGTGTTATGTAGGGGGAGGTTTGGATGTTCTGTTTTTGTTTTTTGGTATTTTGGGTGTTGGTGTTATGTGTTTTCATTTTTGTGGGCTTTCAGTTTTCTAGTCTCGAGGTAATGACATTCGATATTGCTGTATGTCGAGATTAGAAAGTGGACCCATATATATATATATATATATATATATATATATATATATATATATATATATACATACATGCATGGGTGTTTGTGTGTGTAACGGTTCCCTATTCTGGGCCTGCAATCAAGGAGAATTAGTCCTCACCACTGACACTGGTGAGGGACGGTCACTAAGAGCAAAGATGGATTTACACAGTATTTTCAGATGCAGCTCCCTGCACCAAGCACAACTTCCCTTAAGAGCATACAGGGAACACACTTCAGACCTGGGGCTGGTGTTTCTCTCTCCAGACCCACACAAAACTCCACACTGACCACTTTGGAGCCCTGTGCCCCTGTTTCCAGTAGCTGGCACATAAACAGTTGGATATTTGAGTTTCACACACACACACACACACACACACACACACACACACACACACACACACACACACACACACACACACACACACACACATACACACACACACACACCTGGGAAAAGTTGGCACAGATTTACTAGTTGTGCCTCTTTCTATCCAGACTCTGAGGTAATCATGCTGCCACCAGTCAGCTACCCTAAGGCTCTTACAAAGGGTACTCGATTATACTGTGTAAAATTAATACTAATGCAAATGGTAGGGTGTGACCAAAGCAGCAAAGCTTTCAGGAGCGGACACAGTGTCACTAAAACAAGCATACATACTTTCAAGATGTTAAAATTATTCTCTAAACTACCAGCCACAATGAAAGGTATTAAAATATTTAATGATAAATAATAACAGGAGAATACTAAATACAATAAACTACAGAGTTTCAACCACAGATATATAACAAATAATACAGTTGGATCGTTTCTCACAGATGCAGCAAACAATACTAAACTATTCTCGCTAAATGTCCTTTATGTGTGAGCTATATATCCTACCAGAAGTATTTCCTGTCAGATTCTAAAGTACTGCTGTGAGAAGTTCCAAAGAAACCAGATGCTGGTAAGAGGAAGGCATCACCTCTGGTCACCTGACTCTGGTACAATACACACACATAGCTTTGCTAAGATCTGTGGCAGCATCTGAAAGCTATAACACCATTTTAAACTTTCCACCCTTCCAGGGTTCTCTGATAAACATACACATTTGATCAGTTACAACAATACAACCTAATAAACATCCATACACTCTTTCTGTCCAGCAGGGCTGACTGTTGATGTATTTTTAGCACAAGTAATTTTACAAATATATGTTTAACTCAAACATCTATACAAATCAGTGTGAAAGTCAAATAACATAAAAATCTTTAGAAAACTCCAGCTATCTATGCTGGCATATGTACACATGTACTGCCCTACTCTCCCCTGGCACAGATGGCACTACCTCATAACATCACGTCTTTCCCCACCCTTTGAAAACTCAAACTAGTTTTTCAAGTGACCCTGGAAAAACATTGCTTGAGAGAAATGGGCCTCTCTGGGAACACATTAACCTATACCCTGTCTTGAGAACTCATCTGCATTGGCATTGCTGACCCCAGTACAGTGCTGCACTGTCATGTCATATGCCTGCAACCCTAGGCTCCATTTTAATAACTTGGCATTTTGCTGGCTGGCTCAGTGTAGCCATGTTAGGGCATTGTGGTCTGTAGCCACAGTGAATTTCCTTCCATACAGATAGAGCTGAAGTTTCTGCCATGCCCATACTATGGCTAGAGATTCTTTTTTCTACAGCTGCATAACATTCCTCCCTGGGTTGGAGTCTATGGCTGAGATATGCAACTGGGTGCTCTTCTTCCTCTGAGGAAACCTGGCTGAATACAGCCCTGACTCCTTGGTTTGAAGCATCCACCTGCACAACAAATTCTTTGCTGCAATCTGGACTGGCATCCTCCCAAAGCCCCTTTAAACTTTTAGAAAGCCTGTCCACAGTCTGGGGTACACACTAGCTTATCTGGCCTTTTTTCCTCATCAAGTCTGTGATAATCAGATCCCCTCAGACTCCTCCTGCCGTCCACTGCAAATACTTAGCACCAGGGCCTCCTTATCATGCTAAGACTTCATCATGTTAACATGGTACAATTTGTGACCCTGCCTCCTGCCTAGCAGGTTTACAATGTAATTAACATCAATGAGCTTCCTTACCACTTTGAAGGGTCCCTCCCAAGATGCCTGCAGCTTATTGTTTCTGGCAGGAATGAGCACCATAACCTGCTATCCCACAGCCAACTCTTGAGCTGGAGCAGTCCTGTCATACCAGAACTTTTTCTGCTGTTGGGCTCCTGCCAGGTTCTTTTAGGTCAAGCCCATGAGCTCCCTAAGCCTTGTCCTGAAGTTTAGGACATATGCCGCAACAGACTCCTTGTGGGATTCACACTCACCCTCCCACTCAAAACAAATCAAATCTAAAGGCCTCCTCACCCTATGCCCATAACATAACTCAAAGGGTGAAAAACCTGTGGATTCCTGGGGTACCTCTCTGTATGCAAACAGCAGATAGGGAAAATATTTGTCCCACTCTCTCTTAAACTGGTGTGCAAACACCTGCAGCATGGTCTTTAATGTAGAGTTTAACCTCTCCACAAGACCATTAGTCTGGGGGTGGTAGGAGATGTTTTTTAGGTGCATCATCCCACAATGCTTCCACAGACAAGCCAGCAAATCTGACATTGAACTTGGGACCTCCATCAGTCAGCATTTCTCTTGGGAAACCTTCTTCTTTTTTCTTCTTCTTCCGGCTTTTCCCGGTTAGGGGTCACCACAGCGGATCACCTGTTTCCATTTCTTCCTGTCCCCTGCATCTTGCTCTGTAACACCAACCACCTGCATGTCATCTCTAACCACATCCATAAACCTTATCTTAGGCCTTCCTCTTTTCCTCTTACCTGGCAGCTTCATCCTTAGCAACCTTTTCCTACCCTGCTTAAAATCTCTAACAAAGCATTTGCCATCTTCGCTGCCTTGAAAGAGGACAGAGCCACCACCTCACAGTATCTAGTAGCATAATCAACTACCACCAGGATATACTTCTTCCCTGCGGAACTTGGGGTATTCAGAGGCCCCACAATATCCATAGCTACCCTCTGAATTGGCTCCTCAGGCACAGGCAAATCCATCAAAGGACCTTGTCTCCTGCCTTGCCTACCATTTGACACTGCTCACAGGTCCTGCAGTACCCTGTTACATCCCTTGCAATCCCAGGCCAGTAGAAGTTCTGCATAATACTTCTCTTGGTATGCTTTATGCCCATATGACCTGCAAAAGAAATGTCAAGGGCTGTGGCTAGAAGTGCCATATGGTAAGGTTTAGGCAGTCCCAACTGCTGTATTACTTCCCCCTCTAGCCCACCCTCAGGGGTCCACTCTCTATACAGTAACGTCCACTCTCTATACAGTAACCCTTTGTTCCAGTATACAGTCTCCCCTTTTCCTTGAGAATCAGTTGCCTCCTTAGCTAACTCCTTCAAGCCTTGTAATGTACAGTCCAAAAGCTGAGCCTGTCTCAGTTCAACCTTTGTGACCCTTCACAGCTCCCTTTCTACTGGAAGTCAGGTCTCTTTTAATAGCAGTGCCTCACTGTCAGCCTGGGTACTACCATTCACCACAGCCCTTGCAGTCACCCTGTCCATGGGAACATCAGTACCTACCAGCATCTGTGGCTCACTTTCAGGCTCACTCCCACAGGGTTGCTTCCTCCCTGAAATAGCCACCTCAGTGGCCCCAGCTTCAGGTGTGTAGTCTGTCTACATCTGCCCCAGGCTACCAGATCAACATGCCTGTCTCCAAGCCTGACTCCAGATAACTGCATGCACACAAGGTACTGCAGTATCAAAATCATTCCTTATCAAGACATCTGCACGGATATCCTCATACACACCCACCTGCTTGCTTCCCTTTCCACACTCCCAGGCAAGGTGAACCCTGGTCAAAGGTATTTGGAATGGGGTCCCAGCTAAAGCTCTGACTGGTGTGGATTGTCCAAGCAAGCACTGCTCCTCTTTACTCGCTGCAGGTTTCACAATGGTTATGTCAGAGGCTGTGTCTCTCTTAGCAGTGGCCTATCTTCCATTCACTAAGATAGGATACAAACTTTGATGATAATTTGGTATACCTGTTGTCTCCAGACAACCTACCACTGACATGCTGTTATCCCCACTTGCTGTCTCCTTGACCTTTTGTTCCCCACCTTGTCTCAGTGGACATTTGTATGCTACATAGCACCTCTGGGAAAAATTTAAAACATCTAGCCCTTGGTTCTGGCCATGTACCTGAACTACTGGCTTCCCCTGATACTGATGTACTCTGTTGGGGCAGTTTAGGCTGCCCACCATGGGTTCCCTATAACCATGTGCAGTGCTGGGTATCCCCTTCTTGTGCAGTGATGCCCTGCTTGCTAAGTAGAAATGGCCTTTTCTTTCCAGCTCATCTGCAGAGTTACACTACCAGTCTGCCGACCAGATTCTCATGTCCTCAGACAAAGTGCTAAGGGCTTGTTCCCTCACTAAAAGGTCTGCCAGCCCTTCAAAAGTGGTGACCTGACACCCACTCACCCACTTATGAAAATACCTGCTTAACTCAGCAATATAATCACATACATTTTCATCTTCCCTGCATCTATGCTCAAGAAACTTTTTCCTGTAAGCTTAAGGTGTTAACTTAAAACATTCCAGTAAACATTGTTTACTTTATCATAGTTTAAACAGTCAGTATCAGACAACTTAGGAACAGCAGTTACAGCTTTACCATGGAGTAAGGGGGTCAGGAACCATACCCAGAGCCCTTGGTCAACATTATACTGTTTACATACCCTTTCAAATACATGAATAAAACTATCAAAATCATCACCCTCTGTAAGCCGTAAGGGTCTTACAAAAGGGTACACAATTATACTGTGTAAAATTAATATTAATACAAATGGTAGGGTGTGGCCAAAACCGCAAGGCTTTCAGGAGTGACCACAGTGTCACTAAAACAAGAACAAGTACTCTCAATATGCTAAACATATTCTCTAAAGGACCAGCCACAATGAAAGTTATAAAAATATTTAATGATAAATAATAAAACAGAAAACAGGAGAATACAGAATACAATAAATGCCAGAGTTTCAACCACAGATATATAAAAATAATATAGTTGGATAGTTTCTCACAGATGCAGAAAACAATACTAAACTATTCTCACTAAATGTTTCTGACTAAAGAATTACTGTTCCCTGACTACTTACTAAAGCAAGGCAAGCAGATGTGGGCTGAGTGTTTTACCACAGCAAAAGCCTGATGATGTATGTCTTTGTCTGTGTGGATGTGTGAGATATATATCCTGTCAGAAATCTTTCCTTTCAGATTCTAAAGTGTTGTGTGAGGGTTCCAAAGAAACCAGATGCTGGTTAGAGCAAGACATCACCTCTGGTCACCTGACTCTGGTACAATACACACACAGAACTTTGCTATGATCTGTGGTATTATCTGAAAGCTATAACACCATTTCAAACTTTCCTCCAGGGTTCTCTGATAAACATACACAATTGATCAGTTACAACAATACAACCTAATATACATGCATACATTCTTTCTGTCCATCAGGACCCATTGTTGATGCATTTTTAACACAAGTAACTTTACAAATATATTTTAACTTGAGCATCTGTATACATCAGTATGAGGGTCAAATAACATAAAATTCTTTACAAAACTCCAGCTAGCTATGCTGGTGTATATGCATGTACTGCTCTACTATCCCTGGCACAGATGGCACTACCTCATAATATATATATATAAATATATATATATATATATATATATATATATATATATATATATATATATATATGAGCATGCATTTTCCATGAAAGCAACAATCCGCAAACTGCACACTGTGGAATATCTGTGGAATATTTTGTCAAAACCTAAAATATTAAAAAAAAAAAAGAAAATGTGTGTTTACAGTGCTTTTTGCAGGGTGGTAAGCCTTCTGCTCCTTGAACTCCCTGCTAATAATATACACTAACTGGGATTGCATAGCAGCAGGAAAAGGGAAAATTCCCAATCTCTGCTGTACTCGGATCCCCATAAAGTAATGCTGGCAGTCTACAATCAGAAATGTCTGATTACTTATGTCAGCATTCACAATATTCGATGAAACAAATGTTTGACAAACTGCAGTGCTCATACCCTGTAACTAAGTTTAAGAGTTTTCTATGCAGTTCATACTCTGCTGAGTTCTATTTTGGGTCTGAAGAAGAAATGCAAGCATTTTTGGAAGACAGGAGTTTGATTTACAGAAGATTCTGGAAATGATACTGCCTCCCAAATACACTGATTATGAACTACTAATAACCAGCTGACTGTTCCAAACATTCCTATCACTCTGTTTAATTGCACTTGCAATTCATGAAATGTGTAGCATTCATGTCTGCCATGTTCCATGACTGCTTTGTGTGCTTCACACCAGTAATATATTGCATTAAGGCTGCTTTGTTGTTGGTTGCATAGGTTTGCATACCATCATTATGTTCATATTGTCTTATATTTCACTGCAGAAGTTTGTTGCATGATGAGATATGGAACCATTGTGCTCTGCATTCTCCATATGCATACAGATATGCAGCCATCCTTACACGTCAGCATACAAATTGTGATGTCAAAGGCTGGACCTTGCACAAGCTTGAGAGCAGGACATGGGAGAAATGGTATGCCAGTTAGGGGATGGGGTGGTGTGCTGGTCATAGAGGTTGTCAGTGTGGCCAGTAATGCTTCCTACACAAAATCATTGCCAATAATGTCATATACGCGTATGCTACACAAGAGACCATTTGCAGTGAAGGTCCAGGGAAAAATCAAAAAAGATGGTCTATATCTATCTATCTATATATATATATATATATATATATATATATATATATATATATATATATATATCCACACATATACATACTTACACGCAAACACACCCACACATATATGGGTATGTATACATGCAAAAAAAAGTAACATTGAAGATTGTGAATGAAAAGAGACATAGAGGAGCTCTCTGAGCATGTAGCCCAGGCCGGTATGACCCTGACCTTGAGTAGCATCTTACCCTCACCAAGAATGATGCCACAATATGAAGACAAGATGATCAATTTCAACAATTGGCTTAAGTGTTGGTGTCATTCAAAGGGGATCCAATGCCTGTCAGCCTGGGGTGACATGCTTGACAAGTCACGATGCTTCGCTAGGGACGGCTTGCACCTGTCACCCCTGGGCTTTCGGATATTGGCAAAGGCTCTTGCTACCCCCATAGTGCCTTTTTTAGGCAAGGCTCAAAAGACAAACCCACCTCCATAGGTATCACAAGGATAAGAAACTAAGAGTAATGCTACTCAACGCCAGAAGTCTAAACCTCAAGATGCACGCACTCGAAACTCTCCTTAGCATGGAGAACATCGATATCTGTGCAGTAACAGAAACCTGGTTCAAGGCTCCCGAGAGCACCCCAGCACTACCAGGTTATACCTCATACCATGCTTTTCAGCCCCAAAACTTGGACCGAACCACAAAAGGAGGGGGAGTATCAATATTCGTCAAAGATACCCACACCTCCAGGTTGGTGGCACAGCACGAAGAATCAGAGACTATCCATGTGCAACTAACTGTGGGTAAAACTGCCTTCCAGTTTATAGCCTGCTACAGACCACCCTCCCAAACACAGGAACCCCACTCGGCCTTCCTGAGAATACTGGAAAATATGAAGGTCTCTCCAAACACCATTATACTGGGCGACTTCAACTACCCAAACATAGACTGGGAGCATTACTCTAGCTCCAACACCCTAGCCCAAAGGTTCCTAGAATTTATAAACTCAAATGCTATGGAACAACTTGTTACCACTCCCACAAGAGGGGAAAACATACTGGACCTGATCATCACCAACATGGGGACACTATGCTCCAGACCAGAAGTGTATCCCTCACTGGTAAGATCAGACCATAAACTAATCTCACTGGATATTCACATCCCGACCCCACCCCCTGCCCAGAAAACCACAGTGAAAAACTTCTCTAAAGCAAATTTCACATGCCTCAAAACTGAGGCGAAATCCTTCAAAGCCCCAGGGCCTGTGGAAAATATGGCCCAGACCGCAGAATCCTTTATAAATGCATTCTATGAACACCTTCAGGAATGCATGGATCATGCAATCCCAAATAAAACCAAGACCCAATCCTCCAAAGGCAGACGTCCTGTCTGGTGGACCCCAGCCATAAACAAACTATACAATAGGAGGAGGAAGCTACTACATGATAGAGCAAAATCCCAAAAAGGGAAGGCATCTCTGATCAGTATTAGTAAAAAACTACGGGCACTCATAAAATCGTCTAAGGCCAGCTTCGAGAGAAAAATTGCACAGGACACTAAGGATAATCACAAGGCTTTCTTTAGTTATGTTAGGAACCTGGGTGGGAATTCCCAGATATGCTCAGAATTAGTCCAAAATGACAAAAAATACACCGAGCCCACAGACATTGCCAACACCCTAGCTGACAGGTTCAGTGCAAACTTCTCCCCCCCCTCCCCACCAAAAGGGCAAATATCTATCCCAACAGAGTGCTGCCCCCCTGACATCTCAGATGCTCAGGTAAGAGCTGCGCTCTCTAAAGCAAAAAACACAGCATCAATGGGGCCAGATGGTGTCCTGGGCTGCATCCTACATGAACTCCAAGAAGAGCTAAACCCAAACATAAAACTACTGTTCAATCTTAGCCTTACTACAGGATATGTACCCAAAGAGTGGCGTACAGCAACAGTGGTCCCTCTCCACAAAGGTGGTGCCTCAGCGGATCCTGGAAACTATCGCCCCATAAGCCTGACTATCTTGGTCTGCAAAGCTATGGAAAGTATCATCATGGACCTCATAAATAAAGATATTGGGGACCTACAGACACTGGATCCTACCCAGTTTGGCTTTGTTAAGGGCAGATCCTGCCTCTTAAACCTGGTCGATTTCTTTGAAACAGTCACCAAGGCCATTGACGAGGGGAAGGTGGTCCACACAGCCTACCTGGACCTCGCAAAAGCCTTCGATACAATACCCCACTCGGGCATTATAGATAAGCTCACCAGCTTAAATATAAACCCCTATGTCACTAGATGGGTTGCAAACTGGCTCAAGGACAGAACCCACATGGTTAGAATTGCTGGAGCCATGTCAGACTCCAAACCAGTTATAAGTGGCATCCCACAAGGCTCAGTCCTGGGACCTCTCTTGTTCGGTATATATTTCTCGGTACAGGCCAACACGGAAGGACTGTGGCTGACCAAGTTCGCAGATGACTGCAAACTGGGCCATAATCAACTCTCCAGCCGACACAAGCATCCTCCAAAATGGCCTCATAGAAACAGACAACTGGTGCCAGAGCCATGGCCTCAAGTTAAACGCCAAAAAGTGTATAGTCATCCCCTTTGGCAAAACAAAGTGCCCACAAATTACCACATAGGTGGTAATCCATTAAGTACAGAAGAAGTCATTAGGGACCTGGGGACCCAAGTTGATAGCAATCTCTCATTTGACAACCACGTGGCCAAAGTGGTTAGAAAAACATTTTATATAGCCCACCTAATCATGAAGGGATTCACATCTAGATCAGGGGAGGTCATCGTGCCTCTTTACTCATCTCTCATCAGGCCCATAATTGAGTACAATGCCCCTTTTGGGATGTACCTTACCAGACACCTGCAGCAACTGGAAAGACCCCAAAAGTACCTCACCAAGAGGATCAAAGGGCTCAAACAGATGCCATATGCTGCCCGGTTAAAGAAACTCCAGCTCTACTCAGTGGCATACAGCCTGCTCAGAGGTGATCTGTGCCTGACATATAAAGCCATGTCCAACCCGGAATTAATGGACATGCTGCACCTCAGAAAATCCAAATCCCATTGAGCTACGCGCTCGAGAGACTTGAACCTCAGCACTGAAATAAATAGGACATGCTGGAGGGACAGATTCATAACCCAGAGGCTCCCTTCACTCTGGAATAAAATCCCAGTCCAGGTTAGGCAGAGTCCCACATTGACTCTCTTCAAGAAGAATCTTGATGAGTGGATGGGAGATCGTAGGTTTACCCCCGCTATCACTTCTGTGTCACTGTTAGACAGAGGCACAGTATACTAACCTCAAAAAAAGGCATAGCAAAATTAATTTAAAATGGGTGGCGAAAGCCAAACACACTCTGGCTAGGCTTATAAATGCCCTAGGGCAGATAGCCTAGTATGAACCTATGAACCTATGAACCTATGAAATCTGTCTTCAGTTTGTAAGAACTTATCAGAAGTAAAAAAAAGGAAACACATTTAAACACCTTTTGTTCATTACGGTTGTTTTCAACTATTCAGTAACATAATGAGGGGTTATATCACATCATACAGTACAAGTGTCTTTAACAGTAACTAATCAGGACTGTCAATGATACAGTATTCCCCAGTCACAAATCTGTCAATGTGAACATTCCTATAACCCAGGGAACTAACCACAGTTAAGGGTTTTAAATCTGTATTTTTACATATGTAAGTATACCGCAACAGAATAACTAGGATAGTAAGCTAATTAGGTAGGCCAGTTCTTCCTTAGGAGAGAAAAAAATAGGAACCCTTAACTTGGAATTAAATAAAAAAAGTAAAGATAGAAGATACATACAATGAGAAAGAATCAACTCAGTGAAAGATCACATTTTCCCTATTTTGATGAAAGTCTGTATTGTGGTGTAAGTTAAAGGAAGGTGGGATAGTATCCAGTGGTGGCTGATAACTTCAAATCAAAGGGGGGCTACAGGAGACAGCTGAATGGGTGGGGTCAATGGGAATGGGTGGGGCCAACCAGAAAGGGGAGGAGCTATGCTCAAAACCACAAAAATTGTAACTTTAATTAAATATGCTGCCCTGGGTTCCAAACCATCATTATGAGAGTCCAATCAAGACAAAATGAAGTGCAGAAAAAAATATTTCAATGCATTGGCTGCATGACAGCTTACTTAATATCTAGATGGAAACAAAAGGTTGCGAGGCATGAAAAAATAAATTACTTTTTAAATACATTACTGGAATGCCAGTCAAAATCAAGTATAAGAAAAACAAGCACTCAGCTCAAACTACTTCTCCTTGCACTGCAGTTCTAATTATAATTTATATTCAGCTTTATTAAAGTACCAAGTAACATGCTGAAAGTAGCAATCTTTGTGATACCTCCACTTGTAAAAATGTTTCTTATCCAAAAAAGACCTGCTGCCTGACAACAACTATCTACTTGTTTCATGGGGAAAACATGAAAATATGATCAAAGTAACAAATGAAAAGCAAACAAGAAACAAGCTCAACATACATTGTTTAAAGGATTACTGCACAGGTTATGGACCACACACGAAAGATTGGCATTCTGTTTAGTTTGCAGGTAAAGCCTGCAAAGATGACTGCAAGCCTCCAACAAATGTAATGAGCTTCTTAAAATAATGTAATCCTGTCCTTTATTACAAATACTGTCATATGCATTTCAATACCCAAGGCTTATACGTTATCTAGTTATGTAAGTATTCTCTGCATGGCAACAACAGAAAGGCTTTCAATGTTGGCAATTCTTTAACAGTATGCTTATTAAAATGTACTTGCATCTTACAATCTCAGACAAGCTTACCTGATGGTCATTAAAACATTGCTACTTAAACACAGAGCAACAGGCACTTTCTGAATAATAATAAGCATAAAACAACAGTATAAAAATATGACAAAAAACAGAACATTCTGCAAAATCAAGGACAGATGAAAAGCCACTGTAGTACTTGTGTCTACCTTGGATGGGGGGATACTCTGCAAATTTACACTGCTCCTTGCCTTGCATGGATACATCCAGAGTCACTACATGGGGAGTGGGGTGCAACAAGTATGTCACAATTTGAAATGTCTCTGGCTGACTGTGATGGCCCTGACACATTTGTCATACCTCTCAACCTCAGAGCAAGAAATCTGGACAAAGACATACATAGAAGTGGGACAAAGGCCCACAAATAAGGACAATTTTTAAATATTGCTCTTATAAACTTAGAAAGATAATAGAATAGTAGGTCTTACATTAGTATGAATTTTCTGAAGGGTATGAAATCTGAAAATGAAATGTCTGTCATTATTTTCTAACTTCAGTCTTTAATGATTTGCCACTAATTTGCCAAAAAAACACAATTTTATGAAAAACGGACCAAAAATGTGATGCAAAAATATAAAATAGCCACACAATACAGCTGGGAACCTGTCAAAGAAGGGACACTTTTTTAATATTAATACTGCTAACTTGAGCAGCTGACAAAATAAAAGAATCTACATGCATTTCTTAAATAAAAGTAATCTATAACTCTGATTATTACTCTGATTATTATAGTTATTTATTAATTGTAAACCCTCCATGTTATCTTCCAAAATCGCTATTTTGCGGAGGGATTATTAGGGGAAGAGCAACATTTTAAGCCAAAATTGGGGACAGTTGAGAGGTTTGGATATGCCTAATTCTATAAAGCAATTTATTTGCACGTACTTCTCAACCTATTAATGCAGGAAATCTGGACAAGGCCAAATATATTGGGGGAACATATAAACAGTACTAAAAATTGCTTTTGTATAATCTGAGACAGTTGATAGAATAACAGGTCTTGCTTTAGCATGCATTTTTCTGAAGGTTATGAAGTCTGAAACTCAGTGTCTGTCATTATTTAGTGACTTAATTCCTAAATGATTTGCCAGAAAACCACAAATTTTATGAGGAACAAACCAAAAATAAGAAGCAAAAATCTATTCACTCTGCAAAAATCTAGACCGTTGAGAGGTATAGTTAAGCCGGGGCTGTCTTTGAGTTTGCCGCCCTTCCCCCTCACAAAATCATGGTCAAATGGAGCCTCCCCCCTGCAGCTATTCCAATGAACCATTACTTGGCTAGTTCAACCCATTTACCATAAACACTAATGTGCATACTGCTTTACTTTTGCGATGATTTGGACTTCATTTGAAAGTTTTATTTTGCATTTTACAGCACAAACATTAATAGATATCTGCTAAACAAAGCAATGCAGTCTCACAATGGAAACACTTAACATTAAAACTTCTCTACCCTTGAAACTCACATTCATTGAAACAGCATTGAAACCCATATTCAAAGAAAATACATTTTGCCAGTTTATAGGTTCATAGGTTTATCAGTGGCAGATAAAGATTAACTTTGCATTTGGGCTGTTTTCAAATCACAGGCCTCTTGCACATGAAACATACACATGCTCTTTCATACACCTTCCTGATTGTATTAAATTATATTCCTTGTACAATAGAGTACAGTTTTAGAGGGCATTTTAAATTTATTGTTTTGAACATTTTTCCAGTAAACAATGAAACAAAATGCATGCACCAATAATGACAAAACTGCCCAGTTCAGAACATTTCCATCATAAAAGTCTATTCAAACTTCTGCAGTCCACCAGTATCAGTACATATGCACAATCTCTGAAGAAGTAAAAGTCATCTAAATAATTCCACATTAAAAAGATCTGTAACTAATGAAGAGGTTGCTGCTAGCAAAGAACTTTATATTTTATTGTTTCATCTACAAATAAAGTGCATGTTGCCCTTGAGGAATAAATTGCCTATCTTACACTAAAAAATGATAAGCTAGTAATGTTGCAATAGGATGGCATAATGGTTAAGGTGTTTACCTTACAGACACAAGGTGCAGGGTTTGATTCTCACATGGGGTAATTGGCTAGGCTTGAAATGGCCCACAAGGGTAGTTAGCCTAGTACTAATCTATGAACCTATGAACCTATAATAGGGAATGGATGGTAAACTGATAACAGGTTCATAGTTACTAGGTATCTTCGCCAAAAAGGAGTGCAGCATTCACCCCATTTGCAACACAGTACACTATCAGCAATGCATTTATCTACTGTGGGAGCAGAACCCACAGCCTTGTAAAATATTTATCCTCTCAGGTTTAATCCAGTTTGCCAATATTTCTAATGCACTAATACCTGTTTAATCCAGTATTTCTAATGCACTAATACATTTTTCCCCTCCTCCCTGAAAGAGTATTGTCAAGAAGGAATGAAATATTATTTATTCCTGTAGCTCTATTTCAGACCATTGTGCGGTACTGCTTATACAGTCAGTGTAAAACTGAGAAAGTACCCCTCCCCCTGCAGCAGTGCAGTATTGTTTATCTACTTTATGCTGTGAGAATAGAATGTATGTCAGACCAACACTTTGGTTATACATTTGCTTTATTAGGTTACTAATAAACTATGGACTTTTGTCTGATTTGATCAAATTTTTATAAAGCTTTTGCTGTTTATCACCACTAGTAGGTATTTATACCCTCCTGCACAATTGATTTGAACTGTATATATACTATAGCCCATCTGCTGGCTGTACTTGATGCAGCTGAGTTTTTTTTTTCTTTTAACATTTAATTGCAAACAGATTATTAGTGACATCTATGCACAATTGTGACATTTTATTACAATTACCAAATAGTGTTGCCGGTAAACATTTTAACAATTATGTTTTAATAATAATAATGCTTTAGAAAAAATCAAGCTACTTGTCTGGCAATCAATCTTGTTGTTTATATTATCTTTCCAGCATTTCCTGTAAGTATTCATCTAGTCTAAGAAGGTCTGAGCTGACATTTTATACTCTATAAACTATAGTTATTTTTTTTAGCATTGTTTCTTTAATTTGATTGTGATTTGCATAACTATGCATTTATACTACATAAATAGACATTATTTTACAATTAGCTTACATGGATTTGAGTATTTTTTATTTATTTATTTATTTAACTGCCCTACCATTAATTTTACAAAAACTGTTTGACTAATACCATCTGTAATTTTATTTCTTTTTAAAATTCACAACTTTAACTGTTTGGTGTGGTGTTACTATACAATTATAACAATTGTAAATAACAAAATAGATATTAGCTTAACTAACACGTTTATATTTACATTATTTATATTTGCTGTTGTCTGTCTGTTATTCTTGTGCATTGTAACAGATGTATTTTTGATGAAAAGAAAATAAATGCATGTCAGCCTAGTGACTTTAAATCTTTATTTAAGCATGTCAGTCTTGTGACTTTAAATCTTTATTCTTATTAACTATTTTTATTTAATTTTATGCACTAGAACTGTTTCGTTTGCCTTTTGGTTATGCTAAGAATGGCAGTCATATGCTCTACTTTACTGTAGTACTGATAAATGTATTGCTTTAACTGAATGGAAGTTTTGAACATTTGAGAATGATTTGTCCATACATCAGATTTTAGCATGTATGCTTAACCATTTTCAAAACATAAACATATTATAAAATATATTTCTTTCGTACAAATCAGCCATAGTTTCCTGTTCTTTTTAAGCTCAGCTGTTATATGGAGGAAGTCAGTCTCTGTCAGTTTAGCTAATTTATTTTCTTTATCTTGTAACTGCTGTTGAAGAGTTTCCTGTAATGTTGCATGGTCTTTCTGATATTTTTCAGTAACCTGTTCTGCTGAATCTAAAACTCCTATGCACTTTTGAAAAGATGTATGTATAGCTTGTCTAAGCTTCCTGAACTCCTTGTGTCTGTCTTTTAGAAGTTTATTACATTCTTTTGTAACAAAATGTACTCGAGGTTCTATCAGTAACTGATTTGACTGTTGTTGCAACTTTGAAATAAACCTTTTACATCTGGCGACAGAACATAACTGTCTAACATCTGAATGTAATGTCAGCATATTAACTTTTCTTGGTTCTTTACCATTAAAAGTTTTGTCTGTACAGTCTAACCTTTGAATAATGGCATGCACTGAATTTTTATGACATTCTACATACAATAAGCATTTCTTTATACCACACATGATTTTGTTTCAGATACCAGTCAAATATTGTAATCCATTTTCATAATGCCTTACTATTAACTTGCCCTAATAAGGTTTTACATTTGCTAATATGCTGTATATTACATTTCATTCTGTTATTATTATTATTACCTTTATGGCATTCATACTGTATGTAACACAGAAAAATGCTTTTACCAGTCAACAGAGAGGCAGATGGCCAAGCTGCTTTACTGTAGATGGTTGAAAAGTCTCTGTAGTCACTTGTGAAGTTGGTACAGCAAAACTGTCAGTTTCAGTCTTACAACTTTGTATTTTACCTTTTTTGGAGAATTTATGGCACTGCTCACCTTCCTGCACTGCATTCTCACGCCAGATTTAGACGTCAAATAAACTGTATTATTGCTGCAAACTGTAGAAAACTGTAGAAATCTGAAGTACTTCACATAAACATTAGTTACTGTGCTTTTACAGGAGTGACCTTATACAAGGCATTACCCACTCACTCCCCCTGCTTTTGGATACAGGTAGGAACACTCGTTAGGGTCACCATTAAAAAATGTATTCTAATTTGCGCTGCTATGCTGTGCTTGGATCCAAAGTCTTCTTAAGACACAAAGTCTTGCTGGCTGTTTACTGCTGAATCAGAGACAGAGCTTTGCATGATTCCATCTGTAGTCTGTTTAAAGCACCAAGCCTTTCAAATTGCACACTAATAAATATATTTTGCAGCTATAAGCACAGTTACAGATAACTTATTTTATAATAAACCACACATACTCTTTCTGTCAGATTGTAGGATATATTTACAACGTTTTCCTTCATTACAAATATGAATGATGACTTCTACATAATATGTCTCTCTCTCCCTCTCTCCCATAACTGAGTTACTACAATTGTTATATAGAGTGCTAGTCACGCACATAGATTTGATTATTTCCTCTTGGTATCTTTTTTGGCCTTCTGTGGGAAGTCACATAATGTCTGTTTTTAGACTTTTCTCTTGTCCTGTCAGCAGTTCTGCTGATGTGAAAATGCACAAATGCATGCAATCAGAAAAACAGAAGTATGAAAGGAAACATCTGTTCTGCTCCTATTGAAAAAACATCACGTATTGCTGAGTTTAGATATTTGTTCTGCAAACATGAGAAAATCATGTAATACTTGCTTTCCAATATTGCTTTGTTAGGCTTTTTTCTGATGTTGTGAAGAGAAGCCTGTCTGTTATACATATAGTATGAATGCCCATTTTACATTGCTAAACTCTATACATATATTCAAGCAAACTTTTTATTCTATGCTTTATCTTTCAGCATATTTACAACAGAATTAATTTCAGCCTTATATTCATAATCTCTAACAACTACCTGCTGTGCTATTAACAATGCAAGCAGACTCAGCATAAGCAGCACTAAACTTTTGCTCCACTGCAGCTCTCATCTCATTGTAAAATCTACTCACTCAGCTGTATCTCTGAACTCTGCAGCACAAGAAATCTGGAAAAAGACAAAATTTATTGGGGGGGGGGCAAAAGCCCAAAAAACAGGGACACATTTTAAACATTGCTTGTATAATGTTGGAAAGTTGCTAGAATAAAAAGCTGTGTTACTACCATACATTTCCCTGCCAAGTCTTGAACCCAGGATGCTGTGCAAAACAGTCAGAGCAACATACCACTATGCCAAATCAGCTGTTTTGTGAAAGAGAGGAAGACTGAAACTTAAATGGCAACCATTTAGTAAATTCAGTTCTCACCATAGCTGTCAACCTCTTAGCATAAAACACCTGAACAAAGCCAATAATGGGGGAATACAGCCCCCAAACATATTTAGTGAATTCAGTTCTCACCATAGCTCTCTACCTCTTAGAAAAAAACACCTGGACACAGCCAGTAATGGGGGAATACAGTCCTCAAACATATTCAGTGAATTCAGTTCTTATCATAGCTCTCAACCTCAGCACAAAAAACCTGGACCAAGCCAATAATGGGGGAATACAATCCTCAAAATAGGGACAAATTTCAAATATTCATTTTATAAACTTAGAAAATTGCTAGAATACAAACTTGTGTGTTACCATGTACTTTTTGAAGAATATGAAGTCTGAAATTCAAATGCTTGTCATTATTATTTAACATTTGTTAAACAGGAAAGTCTGACCTGGAACAAAATCCAATTTTCAGCAGAGGCCCAGGGAGAAACACTCCAGACAGACACATGTCTTTGTAAGATGGGATGGGAGGACACCAGAGCACCCAGAGGAAACCTACACAAATACAGGGAGAACATGTGGACTCCACACAGAAGGCACCCCAGCCAAGAATCAAACCAGAGAACTGGTAGCTGTCAGGCAACAATGCTACCACTGCATCAATGCACTACTGACTTTGTAAGGACACAAAAATACAGAAACCACAGATTTTATGAGGAACAGAACAGAACAAGTATGAGGGAAAAATCTGCAAATTTTTTACAAATAGTGGTGGGTAGGGAATTCAGGCTCTTGCCACCTGGGCCCAAGGTACAGGGTTCAAGCCTGTTCTCTACCCACCACCATATAACACTTGGGGCATTACACACACACACACACACACACACACACACACACACACACACACACACACACACACACACACACACACACACTGTATTCCTTCCTTACCTCAGGTTGTAAATGCATCCAAAGTTTGTAACATCCACAGCCCTTCCATCTAGCCTCTGTCTGTAAAACAACATCCACCCCTTCCATCTAGCCCGTGATGATGAGAACAAGTCCTTCCCGCAAGAGAGCAGCAAGCTGGGTGCTACTTATCCTGCAGATATTACAGTCCAATCCCCCATCAAGTCTGCATAGACTTCTGGGATAGTGCTTCTGCATGCTCTCTCCCTAGTCTGGACTGCTGGTGAGACAATCTGGATTCTGTGTGCATGCTCCTGACTGGTTCACCAGCAGTCCAGAAATGCTGTGCATATGCGATGTTCTGTGATTCTTGTTTTTATTTTGTATTTTCATTTTTATTTTATTTTTCTTCTTTGTTCATAGCTGGGGGGGCTGCAGTCCTGCAGCCCAATAGCACTAGCTGCCCCTGATAGTATTCCATTTCTAAAATTATTGCTTAATAAATCACCGGATATGTTGGAATGCATGTGTGTCAAGACAAAAGGGGGGGATATAGAGAATCATATTCAAGCAAACCTTTTCAGATTTATTCATACGTAGCTACTAGGTATGCAGTCCAGGAAAATATTGAGGAACCTTGCCCAGTTTCTTCAGAGCACTGTCTGGTTAACTGACTTGCTCAGAGTCAGACAGTAGGCAAATGGAGACTGCAGGAATCAAACCCTCGATTACAGGAAGCACCTTGGCAACAGTTTATAACCTAATTCCTCTGCAGTAACTACCAGACTAATTAAAATACATAAATAAATAAATAAATAAATAAATAATGTAGAATGGTTAACTAGCCCCTAGCTGGGTTGGGTATATAATTTGGTAATGTAAAATATCTCCTTCTATAAAATCAATAACTTCAGTGAAAGCTGAAGCAAGAGGAGAGGTGTTATCAACTCTTCTCTGCTCCAGTAAAAATAAGTAGTGTGTGCACACCAACCAGCCACTTTGTGCTTAGCACTAGCTAGCAAAGACTATACTGGACAAGATATGGGCCTGGTTTCACAGATGTGCTTTTGTGCATGGAAGTGATATTGTGCAGTTTGAGAAATGCCCCTTGCATATGAATATCCAGCCTCTAGCACTTCACAGCACTTATCCATACTCAGTCCTGATATGATAATGAGGAGTGATAGATGGAGCAAGTACAGCTAATTGCATGGGTCTTCCAGTATGTAGCAGAGCAATAAGAACATTCAGAGTATAACCATGCATTGGTCATGTGCTTGCTTACTAAGTAACCGTGATAATGCAAGGCTAGGTCACGTACAGCGCAATTGACTGTTTGTGTCAGTACTTGGTGCTTCACGCCAGTGATGCATTGCAAAGTGGTCTATTCATGTGAAGTGCAGTATATGAGTATTGCCCAAGATGTGGCAAAAATGACATGGCCATTATTATCACTGTGTAAATGGGGAGGAAAGGGGTATATATATATATATATATATATATATATTACAGTATGAAAGAGGTGAAGAGCAAGCAGAAGGGAGGCACAAAAGCTGAAAAGTAGAACAATGTTAGATGGCGGTTGGGAAGGTAAGGTCCTTTTTTTTAGGGGAATGGTGCAGACCCTTTTGTTTAAAAGTATAGTATGCAAAGGAAAGATGAGTATGGAAAAAAACAGTGTGCAGGGGCAAGCAAACAAGCACAAAACAGTACAGACAAACAGGGATAGTTTTACACACACAAAATGAGGTGACACTGCTTTGATGAATAGATACAGAGGGCAGACAAATGGTGGTAGCAAAGGCTAGAGCATGCACAAGCTATGGGGCAGGACACATGAGGAAGGGGTCATACTGATTGGGGACAGGAAGGAGTGCTGCACAGAATGGCCAGGTGAGCTTTCTACCTAGAACCATTGCCAACTGATTATCCTATGTAGGCATTCCTAGATGGTGCCTGAGGCTTTGGTGGCCTGTTTGGTGAGGCATACCATTTGAGAGAATCTGAAATTCAGTGTGGGTGTGCTTCTATCTGGCTTTAACCAACCTAATGCCTGACTGCATCCTCTACCAGAGTGTCAATTCTCTGCTGCAGCTGTGATTGTCAAACAAAGGGTGGGACTTAGGTGTCCCCCTGAATGAGGTCTTCATCTCTCCCTGATGAACCACCCATATCATCATCATCTTCAAACTCACTGAGAGTAATAATAGAGATAGTGGTTAAGGTGACTGGACCATCTGATGTTCAACATTAGACCACTGTTGCAGTAGCCTAGGCTATATGGGAGATATACTACCAGTTTCAGACCAGCTGGCCAGCTTCCAGAGCTTTAGGGTAGTTCTCATATGCCCTAGCCCCTGCACAGCATGAGAATGGTAGGATAAAATCAGTGGGCAGGGTAACAAAACTTCAGAACTTTCTTACTGCTGAAGTGTGCACTTCTCTGTGAGCTTTGGGTGATTGACGGTCAGCTAGCACTTCTTCAAGGCTGGCAGATAAGTACTCTGTTAGTGATTACCTTCCACTTCATCAATTTTTTGTGAAGAAAAGCATTTTTTTCTGTCAAAAATGTATACTTAGTGCTAACTCTTTTTTTAGTGGTTGTCACTAAAACTTTTACCCTGTTTTTTCCTTACATTTTGGGTCCTGGATCCCTGAGGAGTTTACCTAGCAAATATCCTTTTTTTTTGTAATAAAAAAAATTGTACTTTTACAAGTCTCGTGGCTAGGGGCTAAAGACTTTTGGTTTTAGTAGCATGTCATAGTATTTTTCTGACTTTTCTAAGCTCCTCTAACTACTTGTCAGACACCATTTATGGTTTACAGTTGGTCCTGGGTCTGTGGAGGGGTTCCCTTATAAATTATCATTTTTTTGTGACAAAAAGCATGGTGTTTGTTTTAAACAGTGTTGTGAAGGGCTGGGACTAGTGTGTTTGGTGCTTGCTACTGAAAGATTTTACATCAAAAATATTTTTTTTAGTCAGAATGAAGACCGACTCTTCAAAGGTCTGCTATTCAGCTGTGAGACAACTTTTCCAGCTAGGACATTATATGTATATATAAAACATCATACAAACTTGACCCCCTATCAGGTATAAAGGATCCTTAGCTAGTGTAACAGAGGATATGTTGATTATTAAATTAGGACCGGCTATACGGAATAAAATACCAAAATTTTTTACTGGATTTAACGTTGTTCACTCAGAATATTACTTTGAAATGAATGCATGGGAGTATGATCACCTCTGCTATGACATTTAAGAAGCTTAGTAGTTATGTACATGTTAATCCACCCCTTGTAGAAGCATTTGGTAAAGTCTGTGAGGATGATATATATGAACTTTTTAATAAAAAGCATAATAGAGGATTTTTTAACATGGACAAGAAATAATTTGAGACTCTGAATAATTTGATTTTGTGTAAAGATCTATATATTCGTTCTGCCGACAAGGCTGGGGGGATTGTTGTGATGGATACTAACCAGTATGTGGAAAGTATGTTGAATATGTTGAATGATATATCCACATATAGTGAATGTGCAGAAACTGACGTTTACGTGATTAGTGATAAAGTGAACACATATGCGCATGACCTTTTTATGGAAAGCATTATTAGTTGAGATTTATATGAGTATTTTCAGGTTGAATATCCTTTGATTCCACTGATTTATGGTCTTCCAAAGGTTCATAAGTCCCTAGACAATCCCCCCATGAGATCTATAGTTTCTGGCAGGGGGTGGGTCACAGAGCCCATGTTCCTCTATGATGAGAAACAACTTTGTCCTATTATTGATAGAAGTGAAAATGTGCTTTGAGATACTAAATATTTTTCGGGAGCTTTCCTCAATGGACGAATACTAGTCTTGTTGATGAATATCTATTGGTGACAATTGATGTGGTCTCTTTGCTTACTGTCATTCTGAATGAGACTTGTATAGAATACGTGAGACTATTCTTAACTAAGCATTCAACATATATTTTTGAGCAGATCTATTTTATATGTTTTCTGCTTGATGTTATTCTTATGGCAATGCATTTCTCTTTGTTGATAGATTCTTTCGGCTTTTCCCAGTTAGGAGTTGCCACAGTGGATCACTGGTTTGTTAATGATTGGCAGTGGATTTTTATGGTGCCGAGTTGCCAGCCCAATGCCCAACCTTCAAAGAAGGCACACCCATTCATGCACGCACCTACCTGCATGTTTTTAGATGTCAGCTCGACCATGGGAAGGACATGCAGACACCACGCAGAAGGCGCTCCAGATGAGAAGTGAATGGGAGAACCTCTTGCTGTGAGGCAACAACGCTAACCTCTGGGGTTCACTATTGTACTGTGCTCATTTTGTTGATAACGTTTTTCTTGTTTGGGCTGGATCAGTGCAATCTCTGCATAATTTTATTGAATATCTGCATGGAATGACTAGCTTCCTGAAATTCAGTTAAACATTTTGAAAGAGAGATTGATTTTTTTGGATGTATGTATCACTAAGGGTATAAGAGGCGTTGTGACATCTTTGTATAAGAAACCGTGGAAGAAGAATAATTTTTTGCATGCTCATAGCATGCATCCTAAATATTTGAAGAGGAATGTTTTGAAAGGTCATTTTTTTAGGAATGCTAGATTGCAGTCAGATGTATTCTTCCTTTGAAACTCTGTCTGGTGATTTTCAGCAGAGAGGGTATTGTGATTATGAGATATCTCAGGCACAGAATGAAGTTCTATCTTTTAGGCAAACTAGGGCTAGGCCATATTTTAATAATGGAAGCAATGCTGCACTAATAAGTAGAGAACCAAGGTCTGATAATTTAAGGATGTGTTTGACTTATTTGAACAATGTACATTCTGTTTGTGATATTTTTAGGAAGCATTGGTTGAGCCTTGCATCTGAAAGATGTAAGGATATAGCTGGTAATGGGCCTCAATTTTCCTTTAAGAATTATTGTTCAATTAAACGAATGTTGTGCTATAAGCCTTTGACTGATGGTAGGATTAATGCTGTTGTTTCTGCTTGAGAAGGTACTGTTCCTTGTGGGGGATGTAATGTTTGTAAATATATTAAGGAAGGTAATAGTTTTATTCATCCTAATACTGGACAGTTGTTTTTTTATGCAGATTGTAGTTCTCAGTATATTGTCTAGCTTGCTATTTGAGAAATCTGTAATAGCTATTATGTAGGGAAGTTGAACCGCTGTCTTAGAGATAGGGTTAAGATGCATTTATAGAGCATCAGTAAAGGTGATGTTAGGAATGCTTTAGGCAAACATGTAAATGTAGGTGGGTTTCATACCTTTAAATATTTGGTGCTTGATCAATATTTAATTACAGCAAGGAGTGGGGATGTTAAGACTCGAACTGAGAGCCTTGAGACTAAATGGAATTTGTTGCTTTGTGCAACAAGAGGTAAAGGGCTAAATGACTGTATTCCTTTAAGACCTACCTTGAAGTCACAAGGTCTTAGGCGCTAACTTTTGAATGTACTGTATTTAAATGTTAGTTGAAGTTTTGCATGTAGATCTGATGAAGCACCTTGTTTTGGTGTGAAAGTGCTCATCATATTTATTTTGTGTGTTTTTAATGTTTACCTTGTTGGTTTATTAACGTTTCTTACTGTCTTCCACTTGGCTGGCTCATTCTTTGAATCTTAATGTATCTCGTTTTTTGACTGAGCCTACCTGATGTCCCTACATTTAATTCACTATTTTTAAAAAGTACAAATACCAAAGAAATGATGACCCTAATAAATCCTCTCAATATTTGATCCATCTATGTACTCCAAGCCTTCTGCTAATAATCACAGACAACACCACTGTGATATGGAACTTAAACAGGGGGGAACCAGGCCCTACCCCCTTTGCAGGCTGTCTGTGGTGGATTGCAATATATCATCTCAGGACAAGCTGAAAACACGGTTACCTACATTCCATCAGAGCAAAGCATTGTTGCAGATAAGCTGAGCAGGACAAGGACAGACCCTTGTGAATGGAAGTTGCACTGAGATGTCTTCAAAGAATTGATCCATTTGTGGGGAACTCTTCAAGTTGATCTGTTTACCTCCAGTCATGACAGTTAAGGGCTCCCTGCACACAGATATGGGAGACAAGTATGTTTTCATTCCTATGGATGGGAATTTACCTATATGCTTTCCCACCCTTTTCTCTGATAATTAGGGTTCTTCTAAAAATACAGAATGACTTCCCAAAGATTATTTTGGTGACTCCCTTCTCTTGAAAATGGCCATGGGTGAATATCACAAGCTTCCTCACAGAATCGACTTACTCACACAGGGCAAGGATTGTTTGATACACCCCAGCACGCTCAACTTACTCAGTTGACTGCCCGGATGGTATAATGCTAATACCTTTTAGGTACTTTTTTTCTGAGGATGTGCAGCAGGCGTTAAAACTTTCTACCAACTTTAATCAACACACAGTTTGAGCAATCATACAACAAGCCTGCAAACTTTACCACAAGCCTTCCTAACAGAAGACACCACTGTTTAGCTCTCAAATGGCTAAAATGGCTCAACCTCTCTGACATCCTCAAACTCAACCAATTACAAATAGCACAAAAAGTCCTACAACAGCCATAGGCCTGTCCCTCCATCAACAATCTACTGCTCTGGTATGTCTCTTCGCTTACTCTATGTTTTTTTTTTTTTTAAATGTCTGGCAAAGGTGACTCCCTCATACAACTCTCATGGGGACTCTGTATATGTTTGACATATGACAAAACTGTGGAACTCCCTCCCAGTCTCCCTCTACCAAATAAATATACCAAATACCTTCAAATAGGACTCAAAATCCTTCCTTTCTGAAGCATAGCAGTGTCACTACCACTAATTGCCTGATTATCTTCTATATGTTCCCCTAATGCACCACTGATCTTCTCAAGGTGCTCACCTACTTTTTATCCGAAACACACATCTCTGTGGTCACCACATATCTCTCCCTGTATACCTTCTGGTATATATTCCTCACTAATTCATTACTCTCAGAACTTCATCTTTGTCTCATCTCACTCTGACCTCTCTTTTTCACTGCACAATGAGACATCATTCTTTCTTCTCTCTCCCTCTCTCGCTCTCTGCATTCTTTCACACATATCAGCCCAACAATAATCCTTACCTCAAAATACTCGTGTCCTTAACTATCTCCTATACTGACTTTTGTAAAGAATTATTCTAAAGTATGAGTATTGTACAGTGGAACTACTAGAACTGTTTTTATATTACGTTCTGTAAAACATTCACTTTAATGTTTGTGTATTGTACAGTGCAAGTAATTCATTGTTTAACTCTTGACATGTCTCTGTTATAAGCATATAAATGCTTTTGCTTTACAAGATGTTTTGCACATTATCATAATAACTGTTTGTATCTAACCATGGAGCTTTTCTGTCTGGGCCTCCACTGAAAAGGAGTTTTAATTCACAGTCAGCCTTTCCTGGTAAACAAATGTAAATAAATAAATAAAAGACAGGAAGGATGATAAGAACTCCACATATCTTAATATCCATAGATTTAGGAGCATCCTGCATACCCTGAGGTATTCATGTGGCTGAATATATAGACCCTGCATGTTGCTGAGAACTGAGCAAAGGACCTTGTGTACCACACAATTTGTATTTGAATTACAGCCATTGTCCAACAAAATGAGCTTTCCTGGCAAATGGAAATCCAGTTAAAACCAAGGGCTTCATGCTTGTTTTATACCATTCCAGGGCCATTCTGTATCTAGCTGCAGATGAACAGTGCTGAGAACAATAGAAAGATAGTGAAAAAAAGACCCTTCTTTCTGAACATTCAAATAAAATGAGTAGGAAGAAGGGGGATGTGTGGCCTGGTGAAACTCACAATCATTAACAAGGAGTGGATCCTGCCTTAATATGTGTATGTGTGCCTGTGTCTGTAAAACCCCTTAAACAACATTTAAAAATAGTGAAGACCTAAAAGCTAATTTTTTTAACTGTAGCTATGAGGAAAGATTATTTAATGATATTTTAGATCCTGGTGTTAATACTTGGGAAAACAGTGTGAAAACCCCAGGGGTTCTTCATTTTCCTCATTACCCCAAGAAGTATACAAAATGAATTGTTCCATTACATAAAGCACTAGAGGCTAAAAGAGTTCACTATTATATATTCAACAGTTAAAATAAATTCCTACCTTAAATATCGACTAAGAAGTTCGACTTGGAATGCCAAGAAGGTCAGAATGTCGCAAACACACTTCCTGTTGCAAATTCAACCTTTCTCGACATCTGAAGACTGCAGTCCAACATGGCGCATCATGTGGCGTGACAATTTGCACCCCCATGAGGGGGCTGAGCCCCCCACCCCCTGCAAATTATATATGCCAACTCTGAGATCACACTACAGTGAGGTAAAGGGTACATTTTCCCATCCCCACTGTCCTGTGAGCTCTAGTTATAAGATTAACCTCATATGTGTGAATGCACTGTGCATTCCCTGAACTGGGACTCACACAAATGAAGTTTTGGCAACACGGGATTCAGCCAACCAATCAACATCACTCAAAATTATGATTGCAAACCGGCTAAAATATATACTTTGGCTATGATACTGACATATTCAGTGGATTCATGGACCATTAAAAAGGTTGCTTCTGACAGCTGGGAGATCATCTTGGGAACAGTTTGTTTACCCTGGCGTGGGGAGGTCATCCTAGATTTGTACACAGAAAGTACAAAAGTATCACATAGTATTTTGATTACAAATCTGAGTAACAGCAAGGCAATTCTTGGCAAACACCAGGCACTTTCTCTTGTAGCAGCTGTAACTACTATCACTTGTTGAGCAGCGGTAATTCTTTCACATTTCCTGTCAATAATAGACTATACTATGCAAAAGACTTTTCTTTCCATTTCTTACACAGGGTGATATACATAACCTACTGCACAAACTTTACCAGCTTTTATATTGGTAAGACAATTTACAAGATGGCTCACAAAATCTATCAGCACTTGCATGCCTTAAATTTACAGATACTCTGATGTATTTGATAACTAGAAGAATTCACCTTCCATTTCTGAGGTGTCTTTTACGCTATGCTGTGTACAAAAAACTTAAGTGGCAAATCAGGTTAGTTGTGTGTAACTCCACCCACACCCCTTCATCTGAATAAGCACACTTCAATCAAAATCATTGTGAAAATCTGCAAATTTCTTGTAAAAGATATGTGATATTCCAGGCTAGAAAGTGGTGGCACTATAATGACTTCTGGTTACCCCCCCCCCCCAAAGCACTCATTCCTAGGAATTGTTACATGCAGCATTATATGGCCTGTGTTAAATGTGACATTTATTTTACATAGGTTCATAGGTGTTTATTAGGGTAACGACCACAAGGGCCTTTTTAAGCCTAGCCATGCATCCCAAATCTCTGACAAGTTCTGATATCCTTGATAAGTATAAGCATGGGCCTGGGAGATGAACCATTTACAGGTTACCTGTTTGCATCAAAGACATACCAGGGATGAATTTCCGGTTTTGCAACCAATTGTCCAAGTTGCACTTGAATTGGGTAGGGAGGAACTCTGCTTCACATGGATGGGGAGCCTGTTCCATAGATGGGGTAGTCTCTGGGATACATACCTATCTCTTCAGCAAGTCTTATTTATATCACAGGCAAGGTTTAAGTCTTTCTGGTACTGTTTGTTTTGCGGATATGCAGGAGGTCCATCAGAGTGGAGTGTGACAATGCCATGTATGCCAGGCATAGATCTCCCCCACAAAAGCCTGTAGGAGACAGAATACAGGGATAGGGCCTTGAGGCAGTCTGCATAGGACAAATTACTTATGCCCTGTATTCTTTTAGTGAGGAACCTCTGTGGATGTTCCAGTTGTTGGATATGCCTGGTTAGGTACATACCAAAGGGGGCATTGTACTCAATGATAGGTCTGATGAATGCCGAATACAGTGGAACAATGACTTCCTTGGACTTAGATGCCATACCTGTGTTTATAAGTTGTGCAGCATAGAATGATTTCCTCACCACTGTAGACATGTGATGATCAAAGGCTAGATTACTATCTATGTGTGTTCCTAAGTCCCTGACTACTTGGTCATCTCTAAGGGGTGTGCTATTAATATGATAGTTACCAGGAATGAATGACTTCCCAAAGGATACTATTATGCATTTCTTAGCATTTAGTTTGAGTCCATGGGTTTAACTTGCATTTTTTTTTACATTTAAGCTATGGCTTTGATTATAGGTTCATAGGTGTATACTTGAGTAATGATCACTAGTGCCTTTATACAACTAGCCAAGCAAACCAAATGTATCCCATGAGTTATTGTGCCTTACAGGTGATTTTAAAAGGTGTATGTTATGTGCATAAACAAATTGCATCATATATTCATTATTGTTTATTATTAACTTAGCAAGCTTAATTTAATTTTTTTTATATCTAATTGTATTTCTTCTATGGTATTCTGATTAATGCTGTTTAAATCATACTGCTCTGGTAATTATATCCTGTCATGTTGGTAAACTATTTCACTTGTAAAATATGACAATGTTATGCAAGAATGGTATTTTGACACATACATATGCCTTTCCTGAACTCAGGTTTCATTGTATTCACCTTCGGATTTCAGTCCAGTTCACCTACCCTCTCACACTTGCACACCTACACACACACACACACACACACACACATATGCACATACACGCACACACACGCATGCACACTACAGCTAACAACAACAAAAAAAAAATTAAACTGTAGCAACTCTGAAATTGTAACAAACATTTTGCTACAGATACTACCACACACTAAGCTCATACACTAAGAGCTTCAGTGATTCAGCCTTCACAACATTTGCAGTGTCAGCATTCATTTATGAAGCCATTATATCCTCTCAGTGCTCCTGCACCACTGCCATAAGACTGACAGATATACAGACAGGCATACACACACACACACACACACACACACACACACACACACACACACACACACACACACACACACACACACACACACACACACACACACACAGACACACACACGCATATTAAGACAGGCTCTAGTCCTTGTTATTGAAGACACATTTGTTCAGGATACATATCTTCTTTCTTTCCTTCTGCTCATATTATCTATACTTTCCAAAAAACATTAATTTGTTTCTTACATATTAATTAGCACAACAGTTTAGTGACTGTTCTTTTAATTAGTTGGTCTTTGGTTTTGCTAAACTCCATAACACTGTTCACTTGTGGCTAGGGTCAACAAGACACTTATTTTGTCCAAAACAAGTCTGAAGTCCTTGGCTTTGTGTTCCAGTTTACAAAAGAACTGTTTTTGGCTGAATTAAGTGAACAACATCTTATCCAGATTAGTCCTGGTTGCTAGTGATGAGCATAACGTAATTAGATGGTTTGATAAAGACTGACATATTTCCTGAGTAGAAAGTACACACACCATAAAGGAAAACGATCTTTTAATATCCATCCTTGTCGTTAGACATATACCCCACTTCTTTTCGGATATAAGCTCTCACTAATATAACAGTACTGTAACCTAAATAGCCTTCAACATTCTGGGCAACAAATTTCACTCTACATATGTAGCTTTTTCCACACTTTGCCCCAGTTGTCTTTCAGTTATAAGCCCTTTCCTAGCAAGTTACTCATGCTTTTTCCATCACAAGGGCAATGGTCAACTGAGGGGGTATCATTAATTCAGTCATCAGGGGTGGTTCTTGGTTTATTTGGTGTGGGATATCTACTTCATGCACACTTGGCTAAATTGAAGGAAAGGGGTGCACAGTGGGTTTTCTGCCAGGTGTTTTCTTCTTGCGGTTCCACTTACCAGTCCAAAAGCATGGGTGGTAGTATCCCTGGTCTCCTTCAAGGAAATCATGCCTACTCAATATTTTCTTAAGTGCAAGCAACCCAGCCAACTCCTCTGTAAGATGGGATTTGGTGCTGTTTCTTCACGCCTTTCCTTCCCTGCCTGGCCTCCTCCAGTTCTGGAACCTCCAATCAACACCTGGTCATCATAGTTGCAGTCAGGGTTCCATTCCTTTGTAACATGGAGCCAGACTGCTCTGCATGAATAATTGAAAATAGTACCAGAGTTCAAGCAATCCAGAAGCATGACCCTCTCCATAGCAGAACTCAATCAAATTGTATTACTTTAAACAGTTTCATATATTGGGGGATGGAGAAATGGGTTCTATGCAAATCATCAAGTGTTAGTTGCTTAATGGATTTCTCAGTGTCAAAAGAAGTAAAATACATGCTTTGTTGAGTGTTAAGGGTAGACAAAGCATGCAATATCAAATCTTAGGTAAGTGGGAGTGGGTAGTAATGCCAAAACTTAATTTATAGCAAACGTTTTAGCATTGGCATTGAGTGTGTGTATGTGTTTGTGCATGTGTACACATGTTTGCATGTGTGTACACATGTAAGTTTTTGTGGCTAGGGCGGTGGTTACATATGTTGATATGCTTCTGTACTGGTATGTCTGAAGAGTGAGTGTGTGTGTGTGTGTGTGTGTGTGTGTGTGTGTGTGTGTGTGTGTGTTAGCGCGCACATGTGTAAAAGTCTTTGTGGGTTAGAGTTAAAGTAAGGGCTAGCAAAGTGGTTAGATTTGTTGGTATGTGTGTGTGTGTGTGTGTGTGTGTGTCTGTGTGTGTGTCTGTGTGTGTGTGTGTGTGTGTGTGTGTGTGTGTGTGTGTGTGTGTGTGTGTGTGTGTGTGTGTGTGTGTCTGTGTGTGTGTGGGTGTGTATGTGTGCGTGAACCCGGTTTAGTTGTACTGCAAGGGAATGGGTTGCTTAGTTAGTACCCTGATGTGTAGGGTTGGAGTTAGGGGCACGGGTAGGCTTAGCTTTAGGTTTAGGGTTTGCACAGATGAACAACATGCCCCACCTTGTCATGTGTCCTAAATTTAACACTAAATCTACCTCTGATCTGAACCCTGGCCTTACACACTAGGGTAATAAACACTCTTTCCCACAATACCACTATGCAGACAATGTGCATTTGCAAGATTTATTTTGGTTCTGTCCAGATACTGGAATTCATGAAATTTTCATTATTTCAGTGACAGATAACTGAGCTACATTGTTAAAATAAATGATTAAATTTTAAGATTTATTTCTGATTTTTCTCATCCTGTCTTAGTGGATTTCTGTCTTTCTTTTTCTTGAAACCCCCCTCCCAATTCTCTCCCCATCCCTCAGCCCCTGACAGGTTTAAAAAATGATATCTTTGGTTTCTTTTTTCATGTTTGATATTTTGCTTTCAGTAGTTGATAATAGAATTTGGTGTTTATTGTCTACTATTATTTCCTTTTGCCAGACATGCTGGTGTGGTTGGCCAACAATTATAGTAGTTGGCCTGGGTTCACCTATGAAAGACATGTGAGTATTAAACAAAAATTAGAACAAGGTAGTAATCTTAATAGTAATTATAACACTAAGGTTGGTGATAACATGTGAATGAAAAAATGTGGAACGTGGTTACTGTAAATATATTTTTGAAGGTCAAAGTTTGAAGCTTAAATCACTTGATAATGAGTTAAAATGACTTCCCCACTTAGATTGTAACACTAGGGTTGGTTTACTTAGCCTTCTGCAATGTATGCTAAGCTTACTATGTTGGGAAAACAGAATGTGTTTTAAAAATGAGGATTTATGAACACCTCTGTGACATTAGGATGCTTTACAGACATAAGTTGCTATGTACTAATAACAAAAAGTTCTGTTTCTTTGTGCTTAAGAAAGTTGTAATCAGTCCAAATGGTTGGTCTTGGGAGCTGAGGCTCAAGTACAGGGAGCTTTGGTGGCAACTGTGTCTTAATGCTTGTACACAGCCAGGTTTAAATGATATTGTGTCTTTAAGCAGTGTTTTAAAACTACATGCAGCTAAACTTTGACCTATCATTTTAATTTCTTATTTATTTGGATTTTTCACCTGGCTATTTTATAAATGTTTTACAAATATGTTTACATTTATGACATGGTTTAATATTATTTTAACAAGTACCTTTAAATGGGTATTTTAATGTGATCTGTAGTGTGGTTGCTGTAATAATTCTGCTTAATTAATATTAACTGATCATATGGTTTTTAATCTTTATTTAAATGCTGGATCTGTATGTGTTTAGTTGTACTGATGAAGTCCATTCTGGAATTGTGTGGATGAAAGTGCTTAAGATTAAACACTGTTCAACATTAAATACTTTATTTTGTGTCCGAGTCGAGTTTTCTTTGGTGTTAATACAACATGCTGTGTTTTGACTTGGTCTTGACAGGAGGTATTATCACCACCATTTTTTTTTTTAATTTGTCTTTATTGATGGGGTTCTCCACATTGCTGGTTAACAATTTTAGTGTACTTGCTGTTGTTGATGTTGTTGTGCAGAATGTTTTGCCAAAAACTTGCATTTATTATCTTGCTTAGGTTACCCTGGACATGGGTAAAGAAGCAGAGACATCCAGTTTCAAGAAGTGCAGAGACTATAGGCATAAAATCCTTCCCCAAGACCTCTACAACATGTGCATGATTGTCTTGGGGAGGGATATTTAGATAGGGGCTGTGCTTTATGTAAACATTTTAATTCCCATATGCTCTCTGATGGGAGGAACAAATTGGTATGAAAAGGGATCCTTTGATTTAAAGTAGTGAAAATAACAAGACAAGATCCCCTGACAAAGGTAAATCTTCCCACAAGATTGTCCATCTTGTAAAAGGTAAGGAAAAGAGAAGGGATGAAATAATGGAATGTTTTGATTTTAGAGAAATGGTGCCCAGCTAAGATACCCTGGACTTCAGTCTCTACTTTCTGTCCAGAACTTTCATCTGTAGCTACTCCTGCCAGGTACTTTTCCCTATCTTCAGCAGGAATCAACCAGTACAACCACCTTGGCTATGAGGAGAAAAGCGATTCTCCCCAGAACATGAGCTTTATAGGTTTCTGAGCTTGAGACCAGCATCAGCTTCATCCCTGTGTCCCTTAGTTCAGTTCAGAGCCTAACACCCTTTGATTTGAAATACTAAGTATTAGCCTATGTAAAGGCCCAGCTTGAGTATGGTGTTATATCAGCACCCTCTGTATTTATGGTGGCTAGAGAAGATACCCTTACCACCTTTTCTGCTGTTCCTCCTCTTGACTCTGATTCAGTGCCAGCAGTGTTGGATCCAGCACCAAAGTCTGTAGCTGTCCCACTGACCTCAGCAGATAACTTCTCTTTGATGTTGATACACTTGGTTTCAGTGGATTCTTCTGCATCAGCATTGTTAGCATTGGGGCTACTAGGGTCAATGGACTCAGCACCAAATTTCTGGTACTGACTCCATCCCAATGTTGGTGAGGCCACTGTTGGCATTGATGTGGTCAGTTAACTCCTCAGCACCAAAATCTTCTGGAGTGACTTATTTGCTGACTGTTGGCATCAGTGCCAGTGTCTCTTTGAGATACTGATGCCAGTGAAGTTGGTGCCTAAATTTTTAACTTACAAAAGCAGGGGAGATCAAAATCAAGTTTTCTGCATGGGCAGCTACAGGCTTCACTGACTGCATGACGGGATACTGTTAACGTTGGATCTGTCAACCGTGCATCATAACTGTTCCCACAAGACTCATAGGCCAAGATCTGGGGCACTTTTTTCTCAGGGGAGTTCAGATGACTTTCCCCTGAGCCCACCAAGGAAGAGGCAGTGTAAAGGGATACACATGGACTCTCCTTTACAGTCTCCCCCAACAGAGATCTTGACAAAGGAAAATATTCCTTCAAATTCCCTCCTGAAGTCACCACTTTTGCTGAGAACCTAGAGATGATTAGACAAAGGGGATATTGACCCAGAGACACTACCTCTCTGGAGGATTTAGTAGAAGGCCTATAAGTACAACCAGTAACATGGATAGTGCCACCCCCAAATAAGCTCATGGATATAGTGTACTACAAAGTGTGGAAGGAGATGTATGTGGCAGAGCCTAGCTCTCGTAAGCCAGAGGTAAGGACCTCTTGTGGATTCCATTGTGGTTTCTACTGCCATCAAGTGTGATGTTCCAGGGAATGCACAGGCTATCCATTCTCCTGACAGGGAATCTCAGATGATGAATAGACTCAGAAAACATGTTTATGCATCCAGTACTTTCTTGGTCACAGCATTGAATAATCTGCTGCATGTGATCAGGTTTCACATGGATTTGATGAAGAAACTAGCTGACACTCTGAAACAGTTTCCCATGAATGATCTGGGGTCATGGTGGCAGAAGTCTGCTAAGAGAGGTGGAATATGATCGGAAACAAATCCTAAAGTTTAAAATTTATTTATTAAATTTAACAATGTAGATCACTTATCTGTGACTGAGATGATGAAAATGCCAGCAGTTTCCATTGTCTGAACCAAGGCCAGATAAATCTAATGTTCTGCTTCTCACTTGTAAATGTGAGTATGAGTATTTACATCTCTGGAGACATTTAACTAGAATAAGGGTTCCTGGTTTTATTATACCTTTGCTTGTTACTTATAGAGTGATTTTTGTTTAAAGAATTTTTCATTATGGATTTGATACAGCTTTTGGAAGGTCTCTTGGCTGATAACAATGACTTAAAAGTTTTTGATTTAACTAATAATAGTAATGTTAATTCATCACAAAATGAGAGAGACAAGGAGTCATGTGTTGATTTGTTTAAGCATCTGTCTTCAGTTATGAAAGAACTTAGGATGCATGTGTGGCATTTGAGATTATTTAAAGCCTATTTAGCCAAAAACATTTCTCCTAGGGGATTGCGGGTTAGAATACAACCTTATGTTAAAGGAATCAATGAAATGTTACTTCAAGAATGGAAGCAGGTTCAACAGATGGCATCCATGTCATTTGTTAAGACCTTGATCTCTTTTTATGAAAGGAAAATTGTAGCCCTAACCAACACTATCATGGAGTTGTGTGATAAGGCTAAACCTCATAAGGATGAGGAAATTTATTCAGAACAAACTGTAATACTTTCTAGGAATTTATTAGTGGTAGAAAAAGATTTGAAATCTAGGATGATTAAAAATTTCAAAGGGATGTTAAGGATTATTCTGCGGGTAAACCTTTTGAATATAGAAAAACTGTGCAGTTTGTGGAAAATAAAAAGTCGAACTCAGGGGTTTTTAGACATAAGAGAAAAAGATTGATCTTGAAAAATACTAATGCTTCATCTGATACTTCTGTGGATGAATTTTCATCTGCGACAGATACTGAAATATCTACATATTCAGAATCACCTGTAAGTAAAAGGTTAAATGCTCCTTGAGAAGAATTAGAAGAAGTGGACGTAAACATAAAAACAGGGGCAACAAGTCTAGATTCAATATTGCATATGATAATACAGAAATAGATGTTGCTCAGAATGTACACAATATCTCATCTTTACAGTTATCAGAAGTTGAAAGTGAATTGTTAAATAAAGGATTAGGATTTATTCCCAATTATTTTGTGACTGAATATACTTTTGCTCAGGATGTTTTGTCGTTCTATAGAACTTTAAATTTAAAGTTATTTTTTTGTCCAGCAATGATTAATTGAGTGTTTTTAAGATAGCTTCACATTTAAATCATCCTACTTTATGTCCCCAGTGAATAAGAATGCGGCAATTTTTCAGAGTCTGGTTTTAAAGGATTTACATTTTTTTGTATGATTCACATGGAATTATACATAATAAAAAATTATCTGGATTATAATGACAGGCACTGTATAAATTGAGCCAGAATATAGATATAAGGTTGATAAAGGGGGTGCAGTTGTGGTTAGTGATATGGATATGTATTACAATGAGGCCATCAGTCAATTACCTGACTAGAGATTTTATCAACTTATGCATTTAGATCCTGCACCTGTGTTTAAAAAAGATATAGATGCATTTTTGCAGACAACAATGGATGATGATAATGTTTCTAAGAATACAGTTTAGCATCTTAAGGTCTCAGATTCAGGGAAACAGATATTTTATGTTACCTAAAGTTCAAAAAAACTCCTGGAAGACCAGTTGTATCTGGGAAAGGTTCATCGACAGAACCTCCTTCTGCTTTTCTCACAAAATATTATTGAGGATATGCAAATTGAACAGGGATGGTTGTTATGTACTGTTGACATTTCAGCTCTTTATACAAACATTCCACATTGGGCTGGTCTTATGGTATTATAGTTTTGGTTGAATAAAGCTGGTCTCTACCCCCCTGGCTTTAACACATTTTTATTATGTTTGACTGAACATGTTCTAACAAAAAATGTGTTTTACTTTGGGAATCAATGTTATTTACAACTTAACAGAACATCTATGGGGGCTTCATTTGCCTCAATATATGTGGAGCTTTTCATGGGGTACGTGGAGGAACAGGTGATTTATGATGAATCTTATAATTTATTTTTTGACGCTATGGATATTTGGCACCAATATTTAGATGACTGCTGGTTAGTATGGATGCCGGACCCCATTTATTTGCAAGAATTTGTAAATTATTTAAACGAGAACAAATGGGGGATTCAATTTTCTATTAATTATCATCCTAAAGCTATTACGTTTTTGGGTGTATTAATTACGGTTATGCAGGATGGTACGTTGTAAAGTTCGATATTTAGGAAGTATTCGAAGTTCAATACCTTATTACATGCTACCATTTGCCACCCTAAACATGTAATTAATAACATCCCTAAATCTCACTTTTTAAGGATTGGGAGAATATGTTCAACTTCCTCTGATCTTATTAACCATGAACAAGATCTGGTCTGCAGATTTTGTGAAAGAGGATATTCTTTTGGTAATATTAATCAAGCACATATTTCAGCTAGTCAGCTGTCTAGACCTTCTCTGTTAGAATATCAGGTTAGGAATAAGAAGAGCAAACAACCTATTAGATTTTTTACTAGTTTTGGTGATAATACTACGTTGATTAAAAAGGTTATAGCAGAATATTGGGATATTTTGTGGATGGATGATAGGCTAAGGGAAATTATACCTTTTAAATGTTTCTTCTCTTATAGAAAGGGGAGAACAATGGCTGGACGGGTTAATCACTATAAAAAGATTCATAAGGAAGTAAGGGGGAACATCAGTCTGGGTTAGATGGAAAAAGACTGGTGGGTTGTTTTCCTTGTGGACATTGTAATTTTTGTAAATTTGTTAATAAAGTTAAATGTTTTTCTTCCAGAAATAGTTCTAGAGTATTTGACATTTTAGTTTATGGCAATTATAATACAGACTGGGTAAGATATCTGGCTACTTGTTCTTGTTCAGCATTTTATGTGGGAGAAACGTCACGTCCTTTAAAGTTAAGAATGTTTGAACATTTGAGTGATATTCAGTGTGCTAAGTCCACAAGTCCGTTGTATAAACATACTTTAAAACATGCTTCAGCTAGGTTTATGTTTGCTATTATTGATAGAGTTAGTTTTAAAACTAATAATAAAATAGGAGGGCATCAAAGGTTAAAATGTAAGGAACAAATATGGATTATCAAATTAGGTGCTTTATTTGCATCAGGGCTTAATGAGCAGTTGTAATGGCCAATGATGATTGAGATTATGGTATTTAAATGTGATAGAGAGTAATTGTTATTATGTACTGATGAAGGCTTACAGCCAAAACTGGTATGCAGTATGTATTTATTTTAATATGAAGTATTAAAATACCAATTTGGAAGCTGATTGATGGTGTTGACTGTTTGTTTGAGATGATGAAAATATCTGCAGTTTCCAGTGTCGGAACCGAGACCAGATACGTCTAATGTTCTGGTAAATACATAACTTATGTTAGATGGTCTGTTTTTATTTATTTATTTATTGTTATTTGTGACACCAATTGCACAATAAGATTACTTCATTTCACTTTGTGATGAGTATCAGTTTGTGTTGTTGATACACTTGTAGCATTATAATGTGTTTTTGCTGCAAATATGTTCAACAGTTAGTAATATACCCACATAAACAAATAGAACACAGCCTTATATGAAATAGCATGGAGAACAGCGAAGCACAGAAAGGGGGTAATTTGGAGAAATATGTAGTGCAACCTACCTAATGGAGAGATTGCACTTCATGTGATATCTCCAAAGAAGAAATAATGCATTATGTATTGTATGCAAATGACTGCATAAATGGCATATAAATGAGTGTTAGTATGCTAATGTGAGCTTTTGTGCGAGTAAATGATGAAATCAGACATGACAGTGTGGTTCAAAATGTATAAAGTAAGAGCAATGAGACATAGTAATTATCTATTCTGAATGCCAGGATTTTAAGATGTACAGAGCTGGGAGTTGGTTTAATGGTTAAGGTCTTTACCTCACAGACACAGTACAGGGTTTGATACTCACCTTTGGGGAAGTTGGCTAGGCTTAAAATGGCCTACCAGTGCAGGTAGTCTAGTACTTACCTAAGAACCTATGAACCTATTAATTTACATTATGATGCTAAGGAAGTGTTAACGTTAGCGAAGCAGCTTGTGTTAGTGGCTGGCTTTGGATCCAGTGTCAACGATATTTTGCAATGTCACCCCCCCCATGTCATAGATGGGATCATCAGCAGCTAATATATCACCTCCAGGATCATAAAATTGTGAACTGCTGCTGTATGGACAGAGACATAATGTGAGGTTTAGTAGAAACATACCTCCCTCACATGGAATCAAGGAAGGATGTTTGGAATGCCCGCTCCACTGGACATGTTGGTTTGTGCAACATTAACCAGCTTTGCTGTGGGCACTTTTCAATGTCTGACATGAGGCATGTCAGGAGTTGACAACCTACACAGCAGACAGTAAGTTGTCCCACACTTGTTCTCTGCTCCTTGTCAGGATGAGGGCTCCTACAGCTGCATGGTGAATTGTTATGCTTTTGCGCTCTGTTCCATGTCAGTGTGAGTACTCTCTGCATAGCTGAGCAGTTCCTGTCCTGCTTTTGCTCTCTCTTTCCTGTTAGGGTGACCCCCAACAGCAACACAACTATAGCTTGACATGTCCTTGTGTTTTCCTCTGTCCTAAAGTGACCCACCTCCACAATAGGACTGTAACATGTTAAATATTTGAACATTTACTTAATGGCACATAACAATAGTCAATTGCTCATTAAAATCCACAACTTTCAGTCTTACTATACTGTTTAACATCACATTGCTGTGTGCTACCAATTGCTTTTATTATATTGTAACATATTTGTGCATCCCTGTAAAACTGTTGAAAAAATCCAGATAGAAAAAGAAACAGGTGCAACTTACTACTTTTCAGGTTTTTCAGTGTAGCACTCTCTTGTGGTATTGTGACACACTTAATATTCTGAGCCAACACTTATTTATAGAGTGAATACTTAACACATCCCATTACATGCAGTCATTGCAAATTACCAATGTTGAAATCAATAACACATTAACACTCTTTGTAACATCTTAATAATTCACATTCTTAGTTTTCTAGAAATTTTGGGCACTAACTTTAAACATTATTCACCATAGAGTAGGGCTGATATTCTGTAGCATGGCAAAAAAGCCCAGCACAGTTCATGGACAATGGTATGCAATGGGATAAGACCCTGTAGGCAGTCTTACCCTACATCATAGCTGTAGTACTGTGTACACAGAGTGTGAATATGAGTGAATGAACCCCTTAGAATCATATGTGTTTTAAAGATATTACAACAATGAGGTAAGGCTTGGTCCCTAAGCCATAAATTATGGGACCAGAATGATATACTTACCATTGATGGACTGTGTCTAAACACACTGTTCCCTCTTTTCGGCTAATAAGTAAAGAAAACCCCTCCTTTGCACAGTAGGAAAAACTTTGCTAGTGAAGAGTTCCTTCCACTACAAAACAAAGGAGTCACTTCACAAATACAATGACATCTCCCATCTCCAGCCAATGGGAGCTATCAGAACAGGAGATTCCTTTTTTAACATGCCATGGCATTAACTCTAGCTCTGCAATTTCACTCTAATGAATTAACAATTCTTTAAAATTGTAGTAAGGCATGACAACAGAGCACAGGGCAACAGGTATGTACAGATAAAGGGCTCAAACTAAACATAACAAGGTGCATCATCGTCAGCTTTAGGAAACTCTCATTATCTAAAAGTTACAGCGTAGCCAATAATCGAGTCTTAATGGGCACTGTAGTCAACGATCTTAGCTCCTAGGTTGACTATTCCCGTACCTTTGACCACCATGCTGCAACAGTAGTAGAAAATCCTTCTTTTTAGCACAACAGATTTTCAAAGGTATCTTACTAGGTCAGAGGATATTATTGACCCTCCAAAGTCTGCCCTAATTAGACCAATAATTGAGTACCATGTTTATTTTAGCACATACCTACCCAGACAGAACATGCAGCAAGATAGGCACCCAAGATTCCCGATGAAAACTATTATTGGCTTAAAACCCCTTAGCTACAGACTAGAAGATAGACTGTAGTAGCCCTATACCAATACTCTGTTATAGACTCCTGCATAGAGATATGTGCCTGACATTCTATGCCAGACACCTGAAACAAGGCTCTGAACCTCCTCCAACATATAAATAAAATACATTGGGGAGAGATTAATTAACCAGTTGTTACCTCATCTCTGGAACAAATTTCCTTGCATATTAAGCATTGTAGCACCCTTGTCTACTTCAGGACTAACCCTGATGATTGAATGAATACAAACAAATTCATCCTTGGCCTGGCATGTTTTGCCTTCCTGGAAATGAAGAGTACATCTTGAGGGTGGAATCTGGCAAGGAACGCATGGTCTTCAGACTTACTTGCCTTGTAAATCCTATGATACTTTGATACTCCTTGTTTGATGAAGACAGCAGCAATCTGTAGACCTTCTCGGTGCCTAACAATCTCTTAAGAAAAGTCCATTGCATCATCTTATTTTTCACAAATTCCAAATGGTAATTTTCTTCACTTTCTAAAATTCCATTGAGCTACACATTATGTCTCCATGATTTATTTTCCAAAGCCACCATCTCCCACTCTGTTTAGAAAAGGTGTCCGTTTAACTACAGCATCTTATTTCTAACACTCACCACTCTCTTTTGCACTGTTAATGTTGAATCATATTTAAAAAAAAATCACTGGAATCATCATCAGATACTCCTAGCTGCTTCATGTAATAGTTGAACAAGCTGGAGACCACTTTCATTTGTTGTTACAATTTTCAGAGCACTGTCTAAATCAATCCATTTTCAAAGCCACATCAACTGATGAGTGATTAATTTCTTCTCTGCATGGTGGCTGCATACTCATGAGATGTCCACTGCAATCCTTTTGATCCTCCTCAGACATCTTCTGCTCATTTTCTTTAAATCACAGAACAACATCATAAACACGATCAATACCTCTGCCATATTAACCAGAATAACATTCCAATGCATTCTTGAACCACAAACACACACACACACACACACACACACACACACACACACACACACACACACACACACACACACACACACACACACACACACACACACACATAATCTCACTCACACACCACTTTAACTCACTATGACCCAATATAATAGTAAAGGAAGTTACCAACCTCCTGAAGCACTATATGACTCCTCTTCACTGATTTACTTTCCTTGTGTAATTATCAATGTGTGTAACTTTAGCTTAAATGCTTTTTGGGGTGGCAGCTTCCTTGTCATTCTTAAAGTTGAGCGCTTTCACTTGGTCAATACCGAGCTTCTTCAGAAGCTTGTTCTGAAGAAGCTCGGTATTGACCGAGTGAAAACACTCAACTTTAAGGATTTTATTTGTTTGGTGTAATAAAGTTGTTTTTAACCAATTATTGGTTACCAGCACTTTTATTGTTGGAATTCGGGTCCTGTGGTTCGTGGGCTGTTTTTTCTTCTTGTTTTTTTCACTTCGAGCTTCCTGGTCATACCCAGGCAGTGATGACAAGTGTTGAACTAACTTTTCTGGTGTAATTTTTATGTGCTGAAATTGTATTAATAAATGTAGATTCAATCCTGGCTGTGGAACAGTGGCTCAGTTCTTTGAACCTGTGTTGGAGGGGGTCACAGAAATTTACCAGAACTGTCACATGTGTTTTATGGTCTTAAAGAAGACAAATGACTATGTACCCAAAATGTCTTGGGAGAAATGCTACAATACTATAATGTCACAGAGTGACTGCTGCATGCCATTTGGTCCCTGCATTTGAGGAGAAAAAGATGAATTTCCATTCAAAGCATTGTTGAATATTTCTCAGTTGGCATAGGAGTCCACCAAGTGTTTATCTTGCTTCCCTGCTGCTCGGTTTTAATGAACAGAGTACCAAGGCATAATGTCTGGAGAATATCCATTTTGGGGAAGTGGGTGTTGCACCTTTGCAGATGTTATCTTCTTTGCTTTAAGCAACTCCCTGGTAGTTACTAGGCTTGCGGTCTAGGTGGCCATTGAAAAGCGTAACCAAATAATCCAGTACAACTGTGATTTATTAGCTATCCCTTTATGCACTTTTTGAGTGCATATTTAAAATAAAAGCAGCTAAAGTGCCACATAGCTTGATGTGCTAAGGAAAGCTATTCCAATGAATGATGAGATATTGGTTAAGGTATGTGCAATACCAACAGGTCCTGTTTATGTGCCAATGAAGGTGAAGTTTTTTTGATATAGGTGTTGTTAGTGTTATTGTTTTTTTTTTTTTTTTGTGGTGATGGAAAATATCAAAAAGGGGGGTCTTTCACAGCATGAAAGATCAGGCACAATCGCCACACAAGGTCCTGTATGACAGGGCATATAATGGCAGGGCTTATAGTCTGTAGAGATACTTTAGATATCTTAGTAAAAACCTTTGCTGGTTTGGAATCTGTATGGACAAAGCATTTGGAGAGATGCATGCTGAAGGGGGAATTGTATTTAATGATAGTGATGTATAAACAGGAAATAAGATTTCCTTGGACCTACAGGAGATGCCCTTGGAAGCTATGTATGCTACATAGAATGATTTTCTAACATTGGTTTATGCATGGTTATCAAAAAATAATTTATTTTCAGCAAATGTGCCCAGATAACTAATGACTGTGTCAATTTTAAAGGTGGGGGTAAGTTTTATTTGGTGCAAGCTAGGGACACTTGTCCTCTTCGGGATTGTTACCTTGTCATGGTGAAGGAGGTTGTGTATCTCAGTGAAGCTGTGAGCTGTAGTATATCAGGGCCAAACATGAAGTCCAAGTCATGGCAGAAAGATAAAGATGGACCACTTTAGAAGATAATAGAAGCCAATGTAGTATATTTTTGCCAAGAAAACCCTATGGACAAAAACAACCAGAGATATCTTGAAATGTCAGGGAGATGAGATACTCAGGCCTGAAGATGTTCAGCATACTTCTTGCAATGAGCAGAAAACAGGTGTGGGCGGTGTCAGAAGTTATGGCACAGATGGATTAAAGCCAAAAGTCAAAAGGATGCCCTTTTGATAAGGTGCTATGAGATGAAAGGAAAGGCTGATTCTCCCAATAATTATATGCCACTGGAACTTGGAACATAAGAACTATGAACCAAGGTTAACTTGATGTGGTTAATGACATGTGGACATTAGAGAAATACTATGGGATAGAATGGGTTATTTGCATGTGAAAATCATCAGATTTTCCACTGTGGAAAGGAATACTGTAGTAGAAATAGAGTAGCCTTAATAGCTAATAAAAGGGTGTCAAAATTAGTGCTTAATTACAACCCAGAAACTGATAGAATGAATACAGACTATATGACAAGCCATTCAACACTATAATGATACAGCTTTATGCTGAAGAGAAAGACATTGCCCAGTTTTCTGTGTATTTTATGATAGTTTGTAGCACCTTCTGGAAATAAAACAAACAAACAAAAAAATACATTAGTTATAGGTGACTAAAATGGTAAAGTTGGTATTCAAAGTACAACTGGAATAAAAGCCAGGTTTGGCCTTGGAATACAACATTAAGTGAGACTTAAACCTAGTAGAATTTACAACTGGAATAATATGCAAGTCTTGCCTTGGAGTATGAAATGAAGCAGGACATAGATCAATAGAATTTGCCAAGATAATTCACTGGCCATTGCAAATGCACTCTTCCAGCACTCTAAGAGATGGCAATACCAAATGGATATCACCAAAAAAAAAAGCTTGTAGTTGACTGTGGCTCAGATCTTCAGCTTCTTATTGCAAAGCTTGGAATTTAAATAAAGAAACAAAAAGAATATCCATGCTGTCTAGATATGAGCTCGGCAATATGCCAAATGAATATGTAATGGTGATGAAGAATAGATTTAAGGGATTAGATCTGGAGGAAAAAGCACCCGAAGATCTATGGACAGAAGTTTGTGATATTGATTGGGAGGTGGTAATACAAAAAGTAATGGAGATGGGAAATACACGCCAAACTGAAGCAGATTCAGAAAGCAGCAAGAAAAGTTAAGAAGTTAAATGAGCAGCGTATAGCACTTGTAGAAGACATAAGACTGGCAAAGACACAAGCTCTGTCCAAGAAGATTGCTTACGTTAAGGGAAAGATTTGGGTAACATGGGCTTGATAAATGACAGAGATGAGAGGGATGTAACAGAAGCAGAAGATATTAAGAAAACACGATAGAATATTCAGAAGAGCTATACAAGAAGGACAATAACATCACTGAAACATATGATGGTACGTTTTCTGATCTACAGCCAGACATCCAGGAAAGTGAAGTTAAACTGGACCTAAAAAGCCTTGCCAATAACAAAACTGCAATAAGAGATGGAATTCCAGTTGAATTGCTCAAAATCCTACAAAGCGATGGTGCCACAGAGATGCTTGGAATTTGCCAGCAAATTTGGAAAACATAACAATGGTCATTGGATTACAAAACCTCAGTTTATATTCCAGTCCCAAAAAGGGCAATGATAAAGAGCGCTCAGATTATCAAACAGTTATATTTCTTTCACATGCTGACAAGGTAATGCTCAAGATCTTGCAAGCTTAACTCTAGTAATATCTGGACTGAGAACTGCCGATGAAAAAGCTGGTTTCAGAAGGGGCAAAGGCACCAGGGATCAAATTGCTATCATCTGCTACTTAATGGAGAAAGCAAAGGCATTCTAGAAAAATACTTCTGCTGTATTGACTACATTGTATCCTTTGACTGTGCGGAGCATAATAAACTGTGGTATGTTCTTAGAGAAATGGGGATATCAGGTCACCTTATTCGCCTTCTGAGAAACACCTGTGGAGAACAAGAAGCAATGGTTAGAACCAAATATAGAATAACTGACTGATTTAAGATCTGAAAAAAGTGTGACAAGGCTATATATTGTCAACAAAGGTCCTTACAGTTAAAAGGTGTGGCTTTCTCAGTAAAACAAGTAAGGACATCACCTTGTCAACAAAGTTCCTATCAGGTTTTATGAGAGTTGGACAATAAATAAGGCTGAGTGCCTTTGATCTGTGGTGTTGGAGAAAGCTTTTGATAATTCAATAAACTGTAAGAAGATCAAAGTCAGTACTTAAGGATATAAATGCAATGGAAGACCTGCCAGTAAAATTTACATGCAAATAATTTGGATTCACTAGAGAAGACAGTGATGCTGGGAAAAGCCTGAAGGAACTCACGCAAGCATATACCCCACCATATACACACAACCTCCCATATACCATGCCCCTCCCATGTACCACTTCTATCCATCTAAAAAGCAACCAAGTCTACAATTTCACTACCTAATCATCCAATACCTAAAAACTATCACCTGTATAACTACCTAGCTATTACTAGGAAAAGACATTCACCCCAACCCTGGGCCAGCAACCACTGCCAATAAGCCATGCACCCATCATTATCCAGCTAAGCACAAACCCACTGACTTACTCATACTAAATATGAATACCCACAGTATCATGAATAAAATACAAGACCTTCACACTGCCATCTCCTTATATAACCCTGGTATTATTCTCATCACAGAGACATGGCTTAAACCACATATTAAAGATAATTCCATTACCCCACCTGGGTATAACATTCTCAGGGCAGACTGGCTACATAAAAGCGGTGGAGGCTTAGCTCTACTTCACAGAACCAACCTACAACTCCAACTCCTCCAAAAAGATTCCCTCAACTTCAACAATGCAGAGACTCTACTTGCAAAGCTCTCCCTTAACCAACATAAGGACCTAAACCTACTGGGTATCTGTATACCCCCGGGTGACAACCTTACCACCCTAGAATCCATACTTCACTGGGCCTCATACTCACTCCCTCAAGAAACTGTCATGCTAGGTGATGTAAACATCGATTTGAACTCCATCCATTCTCCCACTCCCACCCACCACATTAATCTATATAACTTCACCCAAATTATAGATACTCCCACATGCACTGATAAGGCCACAAAAAGAGAATATATGCTTGATTGGATCCTCAAAAATCAACCAAATACTGCCCATCAATGAGGCACCCTACCAAACTCTCTGAGCAACCACAGCCCCACTTTTATCCTTAGGCAAAAACTTAAAATAATTAACTCTCCCTCCCTTCTACAAACCCGCTTTAACAAAAATTTTCCTAGAGACCACTTCATAAGAGCCTTGCAACATTGTAACAGGTCTGCCATCAAAACTCTTTCATTAGACAAAGCAGTTGATTACTTCAACTCCACATTCCTAAATATCCTCAACCAACTAGCCCCCTTAAAAACTTTCAGGATACATTGCAACCCCACCCCTTGGCTCCAGAAAACCACAAAAGCCCTACTTAGAGCAAGGGATAAAGCCTGGAAAACCTGGGCCATGCCAGATCACCTGCAGCTAGACAAACCTTTCATAAGCTCTGAAGCAAAGCAAAAAAGCAGGTTAAGCTCGATAATCAAAATTACTGTATCACTCAACAAAACAAATACAGTACCAAACCACAAAAATTCTGGGAAACAATAAATAATATTCTACAACTCGGAAGAATCATCACTCCCACCCCCAATATAACAGGTACAGACCTGGACATAGCCTCCAGCTTTAATAACTATTTCACCTCCACAGTACTCAAACTCTTAAACATCACTTCCCCCAACACCCCACAACCACATCTGGCCCAAATCAATACCATACCACTTAAGTCTGTTCCTACCTCTACTATCCAAAAACTCCTAGCCAAACTCAAACCAACCACCCTTGCAGCCGATAACCTTCCTGCCGAATACCTCCAAATTGCATCCACAACTATAGCCTATCCCATTTCACTTCTAATAAATAGATCCATCACTGAACACACTGTTCCACTCCTGTGGAAAACCTCATATATCATATCACTCCACAAAGGTGGCCCTTCCTAGACCTTTCCAACTATCGACCAATTGCAATTCTCTCACCTCTCTCTAAGATCCTAGAAAGATGTATTCATCACCAGTTCCTCTCCTATCTCCTCACCAACAACCTTCTCTCCTCAACCCAACATGAATTTTGCCCATCCCACAGCATCACCACTGCCCTACTCAAATTCACCAATACTATAAACTCCACAGGAATCTAGGTAAATTTGTCTCAGCTACCTTCCTAGATTTATGGCATTCGACACAGTCTAACATAATAAACTACTGCCTTGTCTCTCTGACCTCAACCTTAACAACCCCACCCTCCTCTGGTTTAAAAGCTATTTAGATAACCAACAACAATCCGTCAAATGGCTTAACTCTCTATTCCTCCCCACTCCCAACCTCATTAGGCGTTCCGCAAGGATCAATCCTAGGACCCCTTCTTTTTAATATCTTCACAAACCAACTCCACTCAGCTACCTCTAAAGCTGACAATGTCCAATACGCTGATGACATAACTCTCATATGCTCTGCACCCAACATCCATCTTCTCCAACAAAAAGCCTAAGAAGCCTTCTCTGAAATTGAGAACTGGCTTAACAACTCACAACTCATACTAAATCCCAGGAAAACACAACTAATGCTATTCCACTCTACTAAAATGAGCAACCTTACCTTCTCTATACTCTCCACCAGCAAAGCCCAAATCACCCGTCACTGAGGCTAAACTCCTAGGAGTTACCATTGACCAGCAACTCAAGTTCACAAAGCACATATCAACAACTGTCATTAAAGTCCACAAAAAGCTAGGTTCCCTCTATCGCTGTAAAAGTTATCTAACCACTGAATCTCGAATTGCAATAGCCAGGACCCACACTCTACTTTATGCATCCACAATGCTAACTAATCTTTACAAAACTGACCTTAATAAACTTTCCATCTGTTACAACAAAATTGCTAGATTTGCTACCAATACCAAATCACGATCCCACCACTGCCTTTCCCTATAAGCCTTGCGCTGGCTTGAATTTCCCAACCTATTAAGATACCATCAACTCAGCCTAGCTCATCTAATTCTGTACTATCCTGAAAAAAAAACCCAACCTGACTGGCATGCTGAACTTCTACAATTCAAATAGACAACTTCGGTCCTCCAACAAAACCTTAATCGAAACCATCACATGCAAAAACAACTCCGGGGAATCACTATTTGCCCATGAAATTGCAAAAATATGGAACGACCTTCCCCCTGACCTCAGACTACAAAACTCTACACCCTCCTTCAAAAGCCTACTTAAAACATACCTCTTCACCAACAATCTATGCAACTGTAATTGACCCCATGAAGCCTCGTCCACTTACTATTTCTACACCCCTTCTGTCCTGGACAACACAAACAACACCATCTAACTTTACCTATGCATGTGTGAGCAATAACCTATATATGAGTGTGTGTGTGTGTGTGTGTGTGTGTGTGTGTGTGTGTGTGTGTGTGTGTGTGTGTGTGTGTGTGTATATATATAAAAACGCTGAGAGAAGAAAAGGAGCCACTTTTGTGATTTTAAGTATTTTCTTCTGATTTTTTGTTAAGTTTTACTGCTTTGCCGCCTACTTTTTGGCAAAATGTTAAAGTAATTTAAGATTATATCTTTGTTCTGTTTGTGGAAGGTTCTTCAAAAGCAAAAAAAAATCAAAAGTAAATACTAACAAATATAAAACAAGAAGAAAAAGCGCTAACAACTACTTGGTCGGGACCTTCTCCCAAGTGGTCTGTGGTTGCGCAGTTGTTTGGAAAGTGAATTTTCTGCTCTTTCTTCCTGCGTAGACTACCCACTTAATGTGTAATGGACTGCATTGTATAGCCCCTAAATCATCTAATGTTTTGTATCTTTTACTCTGCAATTGTTAAGAACATAACTTTCAAATATTCAATTTAAAAGCATATACTCAAGGAGTATTTAGCCCCATTTTGGTGATATACCTTCCTACTCTATTCATACTGCTCGTTAACATTTCTGAATACTTAGTCAGTGCTACCTTTCTATTTCTGTCTACAGAGAGACTTGCCCAATGTCTAGTTCCTTATTTTTTTTTCCTTATGATTTATTAAAAGATGTGCCACTGCTAATACCTTCATGAACATTATTATTGAAAGATAAGAGCCTCAAGTATACTTCATGGTAGCTACTCGATAATCATAGTACCTACTATTTTTAAGTTGTATCACTCCTTCCCTCTGCGGGAACCCATTTTTTTTAACATACCAAGTGGTTGTTACATGCTTTTTTGTGCGGAATTTTCTACATTAATTTTTATATACCAGAATTTTATTAGTAGTTTTTTACTATTCTGTATGCTAAAGTGTGGAATTGTTACTGCATCAACTTAAATACCAGAGTTATTTGTGTCTGACTCACTATATCACTAACACCCTCTCTCCCTACCTTCTTACCCTCCTAGCTTTCCATCCTCTACTCTGCACTAAGGAACCTACTTGGCCACTAAGGATACCCTCAACATTTCAAGCCGTGTCCAGTTGGATCCACTCACTCTGCTGTCCCAATACCTTACTACTGCCATTCCAGTATTTTACAAAGTACGTCCTTGCAATTGTATTGTATTATTTTGGTCCCTGAGTCAGGAACACTAGCAGCCAGAGTCCTCTCCAAGTCCTATACTGTCTCTTTCCTTCCCCTCAGCTTACCTTAGCCTTTCCTTCAAGTAATTTCCGCCCTCTGTCACCTGTTGTACTTCAACCTTGAACACTAGGTAGCATTCTTACCAGGACTTTTACCCTCACCCCCCTTACTTGTACTATTCCGCCTCTATACACTATTCTTTTCACCTTCGCCTCCCTTGCCCTCTTGTATAATCACTCCTTATATCTCTCCTTCACTGCCCCCAACCTCTTCTCCTATCTCCATCTACTATTAGCAGACTAGTATGCTATTTTGTTTCCTCTCTCTTTTCTTTGGTCTCTAGCTATACCTGCCTCACCTGAAGCCACTCGCCTGCTTTATCTTCTCTGTCTGGGCTGCTCCGATCAATGATTGTCTCCTTCACTACTTGCTGTAGCCCGCTCCGTTTGCCCTACGGGCTCACTCCGCTCCCCTACCCTACCCCCAATTCCCACCCACCCCCAGTGCTGTTACACTTATACTTCACAAACCACACCCACCATAGTTCCCATCAAATCACTACAACTAAATAGTTTGAACTCCTCCCCTTATCTCCATATCTTATTAATACCAAACTAACAAATCCTCTTATAGCTTCCTCTTCTTATTCTTCCACTTGCACACTCCATCATCTCCACTATCCCTTCTCTGCAACTTTACCACTTATCTTACATCTAAAAGTATTTTCTTCCTACCCCACTACCTACCCCAGCTATCCTTTCTAACCTTTCAATTAACTTAGCCTTCACTTCAATTATATTCTAAACCACCTTTACTTGATCATTCCTAATGGCCTACTCTCATAAACCTTTACTTAAACATATTTTTCTCTTCTGTTCATTATTCATATTTCTAACCTTTACCTATACCCTCACTGCCTATGATCAGTATTTACCAGCTCATAAAGTGTCACATTCACAAACTCTCCCAACCTTACTTCCCAATTGCCTCTCTCACTGTAACATTACCTTTAACTCAGCTTATTTGCATACTAAGTTCCATAGATATACTCATCTTACTTACCTCCCCAATAGGCTATGCCCACCCAAACTTAATAAATTCTCAAAAACTTCCTTAATACAATCCAAAATATTCTAACAGGTGGAGACATTCATTCTAATCCTGGCCCAACCCCACTAAGGGTCAATCCACAAAAACAATGGCAAAATGACACTTCCACCTCTTCTAAATTAGATAACTCCCTCAAAATAGCACATCTTAATATTCACAGCATTAATAACAAAACTAGCCACCTGCATGCTCTCCTTCAAGCCCATGCATTCGACATTCTCTGTCTTACAGAAACTTGGCTAAAACCCTATACTCAGGACCAAGAAATAATCCCACCTGGTTACAATATCCTTAGATGTGACCGCACTTCAAAAAAGGGTGGCGGAGTAGCAATCCTGTTCAAATCTGAACTCCTTGTTTCTCCCTATCATGTAGCACTACCCTCAAATACCAATGGTGAGACACTTACCGTCAAACTCCAACTTAATAGCTCTAAATCTATATATATAATCTGTTCTTATATCCCTCCAGGTAATAATATCACTACCCTTGAAAACATACTTAGTAGCCTATCCACTCACCTACCTCAAGAAACAATAGTACTAGGAGATTTTAATATAGACTGGACCTTATGCAATTCTTCCAACCCTAAGACCCATATAAATCTATTTGGTTTCACTCAAATAATAAATACCCCCACTAGAATCCATAAGCCTGGTACTAAAGAAACTACTCTTGACTGGATACTAATTAATAGTCACCCTGAAACGTACTTGACAGGATCTCTCCCAGATGACATCAGTGACCACATTCTAACCTACATAGTCAAGCAAAAGAAACCTAGCCCCAAAGACAACATATTTATCACCTATCGGTCAAAAAAATACTTCCAATCTGAGTCCTTTATTAATGAACTAAAAGCCTGCAACTGGTCATTACTAAAGCTACTTAATCTGGATGATGCTGTCTCCTTCTTTAATTCTAAATTCCTTCAAATCCTGAACAGCCATGCTCCCATCCACTCCTCTAGAGTCAGGACCAGAATAGCTCCTTGGCTTACAAAACAAACCAAAGATAAAATGTTCCTACGGAACAAAATTTGGGCAAAATGGAGAACCACCAAAAGCCCAGCAGATCATCTCTACTTTAAACAGTTAAGAAATGCCGTCAAAAAAGATATAATCTTAGACAAAAAAAACTATTATTCCCATCTTCAACACTCAAACTCTAATAATCCTCAAAAGTTTTGGTCTGGCATTAATAAACTCCTCAAACCAGGCCAGGCTAGAACTCCCTCTCCCAGCTCTATCCCCCATAACAACCCTCTGCAAATAGCTAATGCTTTTAACAACTACTTCATTGAAGCTATTCAAACCCTTACTAGAACACTTACACCCATTACACCCACTTCTACGCAACATACCAACAATTCTCCCCCCCCTACATTTACAACCAGTACCAACTACCTTTATCTGCAAACTCCTTCAAAAACTTAAACCTTGCACCCCTTCTGCTGACTGTCTCCCAGCAGAATACCTTCAAATCGCTGCTAAAGCCATCGCATACCCTGTTTCCATCCTTATAAACAGAACTATCTCTGAAGGTTACATCCCTTCTCTATGGAAAATCTCCCATATAATCCCCTTACACAAAGGAGGTAAATCCACTGAAACCTCCAACTACCGTCCAATTGCTTTACTCTCCCCTTTAGCTAAAATCATGGAAAAATGTATCCACCATCAACTACTTCAGCACCTTCTCCACAATAACTTGCTTGCTAATTGCCAACACGGTTTCAGACCCTTTCATAGTACTACATCTGCCCTACTAACTTTTACTGACTGTATTAACAAGAATCGAAACAACAACTCTCTCTCATCTGCTCTATTTATCGACCTATCTAAAGCCTTTGACATGGTTAATCATAACCTACTTATCAATACACTAAAAGCACAACATCTAGACCAACAAGCAATCATTTGGTTTAAATCCTATCTTGAAAACAGAAAGCAGGCAGTACTCTGGGACAATAAACTATCCACACCCCTCCCAGTGGACACTGGTTACCCCAAGGGTCTATCCTAGGACCTCTTCTTTTTTCCATTTTCATTAATGATCTCCATACTGCTTTTCCACAAACTTCCTGTATACAATATGCTGATGACTCTACACTTATCTGTACTGCCAAATCTTCCTCCTCCCTCCAGACCCTTACCCAAACTGTATTTAATAAAGTAGAAATATGGTTTACCCAACGCTGCCTCCTCCTCAACCCCAAAAAAACAAAACTTTTACTATTTACTCCCACCCGAAAATCACCGCAAATCCACTTTACCATTACCTCTAACAATGGTACTTGTATTTCCTCAGACTCTACCGCTCGTCTCCTTGGAATAACTATTGACCATAACCTCACCTTCGATGACCATGTTAACAATACTATAAAAACCATCAATAAAAAACTAGGCTCTCTGTACAGAATTAAACCCTTTCTTACCCCATTAGCTAGGAAATCTATTGCCCAGACTCAGCTTACATCTTCCCTGTTCTATGCATCTGCCATATATACCAATCTATCTAAGCATAATCTTTCCAAGCTGGAAATGAGCTATAATAACATCACTAGATTTGCCACTGGCTCCCCTTATAGAACCCACCACTGTTGCAACATGCAACAACTCAGTTGGTTAGAACTACAGAACCAACTACAATATAATCAACTTCTGATTGCTCAAAAAATTCTCCACCACCCTACTAACATCCCTATCCTTTCTAATCTGATCTCCCCATACAAAAATCTTACAACACTACACTCAGCTAACAAGTTACACATTGCCAACAATATATCAACTAACAAAGCAGGAGATTCACTCTTTTCCAATGTGGTTGGTAGAATCTGGAACAAGCTTCCTGACACACTCACTTCTCTCTCCTCTACACAACTCTTTAAGAAACACCTCAGATATTACCTAAAAGGACAATGGCTTTGTCCCTGCTCTAAGTCTGATTAAAACATACTTTTACTTTTTCGCCCCCTCCTCTCATGCTTTTTAACTAACCCCACCCCTGTGAGTCACTGACTTTTGACTACCAACCCCCTTTTTACCTGTTCTTTCTCCTGCCTTGTCACCACTTCATTTTTTTCTTTTTCTTTTCTTTTCTTTTCTTTTCTTTCCCTTACTTTGTGATTTTGGATTTAAGTTTCTTGTCTCTCAAATGAATGTTGATGCTTAATTATGTTAACTGTTGCATGATTGTATTTGCAACCCCTCTGTAGAATTTAAAATATGATTATGCTATATCTACTCTAATGTCTCTGTACAGTGTTCATAATACTAACTTCTGTACTTGTTATGCTGTATAATTGTAGCTAGTCTTTTTTGCTAAGTTTTTAACACCTTAATGAATTTGTACATGGAGCTTTTCTCCCCGGGCCTCTGCTGAAAATGGATATGTATCCAGCTAGACTAGCCCGGTCAACAAAAATAAATAAATAAATAAATAAATTTACTGGCTTGCTAAAGTTTATATCTGTAACAGTAACAGTACTTGGAACACATCTAGAGCCTGTTTACTGCATTTCCTGTGTTGCACTTAATTTAAAATAGTTTTTTTCTCTAAAAACTGCATTTTACCTGATTTTGGCCTAGCACTCAAGTGTGGGGTCATTTATTGCACTGTTGTGATTATTTTGCTGCTTGTGTATCTCTGCTACCTTTAAACTACAACAAAAAGAAAAAAAAAACAAAACATATCTTGCTTTTTTCCCACTTTCTGAAAGTTAAGAAAGTTCAGTTACAGATTTGCTGTTCTGAACAGTTTGGAAGTTTCTAGAAGGCCAGTGCTTGCTTGGGCTAAAGGGAAGTCTCTGTGTTCACCAGTGGGAGTGGTAAACACTGAACAGCCTGCCTGTCCCTGGAGGAGTGGTTACTACCTAGAAGCTGTAGTTTTATTGGCCATTTTGGGTCAATTCTAAACTCCTTGATCTCTCTCTCTTAAAACCAGGCTGCCTCGTGGTTCTGGCATCTTTTCAGGCTTGCTAGTTGTTGCTGAAGCACCTACCAAGAGGAGAAAATGCTGAGAGAAGAAAAGGAGCCACTTTTGTGATTTTAAGTATTTTCTTCTGATTTTTTGTTAAGTTCTACTGCTTTGCTGCCTACTTTTTGGCATTTTCCGGCTTGCTAAAGTTTATATCTGTAACAGTAACAGTACTTGGAACACATCTATAGCCTGTTTACTGCATTTCCTGTGTTGCATTTAATTTAAAATCGTTTTTTTTCTCTAAAAACTGCATTTTACCTGATTTTGGCCTAGCACTCAAGTGTGGGGTCATTTATTGCACTGTTGTGATTATTTTGCTGCTTGTGTATCTCTGCTACCTTTAAACTACAACAAAAAGAAAAAGAAAAAAAAATCTTGCTTTTTTCCCATTTTCTGAAAGTTAAGAAAGTTCAGTTACAGATTTGCTGTTCTGAACTGTTTGGAAGTTTCTAGAAGGCCAGTGCTTGCTTGGGCTAAAAGGACGTTTTCTGTGTTCACCAGTGGGAGGTAAACACTGAACAGCCTGCCTGTCCCTGGAGGAGTGGTTACTACCTAGAAGCTGTAGTTTTATTGGCCATTTTGGGTAATTTCTAAACTTCTTGATCTCTCTCTCTTAAAACTCTACAACTCACTTTTTGCGTGGTTTTGTGCACTGAGCAGTGCCGCCTAAACAGGTTTAAACTATTCCAGGCTCCACAAAGTCTGCTCTTCACTTTTTCCCTTAGAACTGTTCAAACTCTCAAAGTAATCACTCTATTCTCTTTCTAAAGCCCTGCAGTTGCACAGTTCTTATAAGGAAACATTAACTAACTAAAGCACTACACCCTCCTTGACTTCTCATAAGTATTAGACTCCCGATTGGTCCTTCCTGATTAAGTGAAAAATCAGTTCCCTTCCCTAATCTGATCAGTAAAAAAAAAAAACAGTTCCCTATACTAATCTGGTATGTCCAAGGGTCAGTTTCAAGGTTACTCTCCAGTCCAGCTGGTGAATCCGGGAATTTTGAGGCAATGTTACAATTGCCTTATGTACACAGACAACCCTCTCCTCCTAAAAACAAACTCTAATACATGTGAGAGATGCAGTTACACAGCCAAACTGGAGGCAGAGCTCTCTCAACCCAAGACTGGCACAGTCAGTCAGGAGGAAAAGGTAACCATCCACACCACAAATCCAGTCTCACACAGACCTATTGCATCTGCATACCCAACACTTAAACACACAAAAACATACTCGGAGGCTCTAAATAAAATTCTGCCTAAACAGCAAAGACCTCCTAAGCAGATATCCAAGCAACAGCCACCCCTCAACAATACCCACAAATCACATATCTCACAAAATCAGTGTGCCTCACAGTCACAGCCCATAAGGCCAAACAACACACCAAATACACTTGTTATAGGGGACTCTATTGTCCGGCACACTGACGTCCAACTCACCAGACTGAACAAGGAGAAGGTGACTGTAAGCTGCCTGTCAGGTGCCAGGATCCGCCACATAATGCAAGCACTCAGGTCACTCCAAAGCAAGTACAAGTATGACTCCGTCATTGTCCATGCTGGTGTGAATGACCTGAGACATACCTTCCTGGACTACATGAAAAGAGACATAGAGGAGCTCTCTGACCATGTAGCCCAGGCTGGTATGTCCCTGACCTTGAGTAGCATCTTGCCCTCACCAAGAATGATGCCACAGTATAAAGACAAAATGATCAGTTTCAACAATTGGCTAAAGTATTGGTGTCATTCGAAGGGGAACCGGTGTCTGTCAGCCTGGGATGACATGCTCGACAAGCCACGTTGCTTCGCTAGGGACGGCTTGCACCTGTCACCCTTAGGCTTTCGTATACTGGCCAAGGCTCTTGCCACCCCCATAGTGCCTTTTTTAGGCAAGGCTCAAAGGACAAACCCACCTCCATAGACAACCCAAAGATAAAAAAACTAAAGGTAATGCTACTCAATGCCAGAAGTCTAAACCTCAAGATGCACGCACTCGAGACTCTCCTCAGTATGGAGAAAATCGATGTCTGTGCAGTAACAGAAACCTGGTTCAAGGCTCCTGAGAGCACCCCAGCACTACCAGGTTATAACTCATACCATGCGTTACTCGGACCGAAGCACAAAAGGAGGGGGAGTATCTATATTCATCAAAGATACCTGCACCTCCAGGTTAGTGGCACTGCACGAAGCATCGGAAACCATCCATGTGCAACTAACAGCGGGCAAAACTGCCTTTCAGTTTGTAGCCTGCTACAGAACACCCTCCCTATTACAGGAACCTCACTTGGCATTCCTGAGAACACTGGAGAATATGAAGGTCTCTCCAAACACTATGTTATTGGGTGACTTCAACTACCCAAACATTGACTGGGAAAACTACTACTCAAGCCCAAACACCCTCGCCCAATGGTTCCTTGAATTTATAAACTCTAATGCAATGGAACAACTGGTCACCACTCCCACAAGAGGGAACAACATATTGGACCTGGTCATCACCAACATGGGGACTCTATGTTCCACACCAGAGGTAAACCCCTCATTGGTAAGATCAGACCATAAACAAATTTCCCTAGACATCCATATCCTGTCCCCACCCCCAGCCAAAGAAATCACTGTAAAGAATTTCTCCAAAGCCAACTTTGCACTTCTCAAGACTGAGATGGAATCCTTCAAAGCCCCTGGGCCAGAGGATAATACAGCCCAATCCGCAGAATCCTTTACAAATGCATTCTATGAGCACCTGCAGGAATGCATGGATCGTGCTATCCCAAATAAAACCAAGACTCACTCCTCCAAAAACAGGAGACCGGTCTGGTGGACCCCGGCCATAAATAAGTTATACAACAGAAGGAGGAAGCTACTACATGACAGAGCAAAATCCCAAAAAGGGAAGGCATCTCTGATCAGTATTAGCAAGAAACTTCGATCCCTTATAAAATCATCAAAGGCCAGTTTTGAAAGAAAAATTGCCCTAGACACTAAAGATAATCACAAGGCCTTCTTTAGTTATGTCAGAAACATGGGCGGAAACTCCCAGATATGCTCTGAATTGTTGCATAACGGTACAAAATATACCGAACCTACAGACATAGCCAACATCCTGGCAGACAGATTCAGTGCAAACTTCTCCCCCCTTCCCCCCCAAAGGAGCAAACACCTATCCCAACTGAATGTAACCTCCCTGACATCACAGATGCACAGGTGAAAGCTGCCCTCTCCAAAGCAAAAAACACAGCATCTATGGGACCGGACGGTGTCCCAGGTTGTGTCTTACACGAGCTCCAAGAACTGAACCCTCACATTAAGTCACTGTTCAAACTTAGCCTTACTACAGGATATGTACCCAAAGAATGGCGTACAGCTACAGTGGTCCCAGTCCACAAAGCTGGTGCCACAACAGACCCCGGAAACTATCGCCCCATAAGCCTGACTAGTCTGGTCTGTAAAGCTATGGAGCGTGTTATCATGGAACTCATAAACAAAGACATTGGGAGCCTCCAGACACTGGACCCTACCCAATTCAGCTTTGTTAAGGGAAGATCTTGCCTCTTAAACCTAGTTGATTTCTTTGAAACAGTTACCAAAGCCATAGCTGAAGGCAAGGCAGTCCACACAGCCTACCTGAACCTCGCAAAAGCCTTCGACACAATACCCCACTCGGGCATCATAAATAAGCTTACCAGCTTAAATATCAACCCCTATATCACAAGATGGGTTGCAAACTGGCTCAGAGATAGAACCCACATGGTCAGAATTGCAGGTGCCATGTCCGAATCCAAACCAGTTACAAGTGGCGTCCCACAGGGCTCAGTTCTCGGACCTCTCTTGTTCAGTATATACTTCTCTGAGGTTCAGGCTAACACGGGGGGATTATGGCTGACAAAGTTTGCAGATGACTGCAAACTGGGGGCCATAATCGAATCTCCAGCTGACACAAGCATCCTCCCAAAGAGTCTCACAGAGACGGATGCTTGGTGCCCGAACCACGGCCTCAAGCTAAATGCTAAAAAGTGCATAGTCATCCCCTTTGGGAAAAACAAGGTGCCCACAAATTACCACATAGGTGGTAATCCATTAAGTACGGAAGAAGTAATTAGAGATTTGGGGACCAACGTAGATAGTAATCTCTCCTTTGATAATCACGTTGCCAAAGTGGTTAGAAAGTCCTTCTATATAGCCCACTTTATCACAAAAGGGTTCACATCTAGATCAAGAGAGGCCATTGTGCCCTTCTACTCGTCACTCATCAGGCCCATAATTGATTACAATGCCCCTTTTGGGATGTACCTTACCCGACACCTGCAGCAACTGGAGAGACCCCAAAAGTACCTCACCAAGAGGATCATGGGCTACAAATAGATGTCCTATGCAGCTCGACTAAAGAAACTCCAGCTCTACTCAGTTGCTTACCGCCTACTCAGAGGCGATCTATGCCTGACGTACAAAGCCATGTCAAACCCAGAATTAATGGACATGCTCCACCTCAAAAAATCCAAGTCCCTTAGAGCTACACGCTCCAGTGACCTAAACCTCAGCACAAAAATAAATAGGACATGCTGGAGGGACAGATTCATTTCCCAGAGGCTCCCCTCACTCTGGAATAGAATCCCAATTCATGTTAGACATAGCCCCTCGCTGACCCTCTTCAAGCGAAATTTGGACACGTGGATGGGAAATCGCAAATTCACCACTGGGATCTCTCCTGTGTCCCTGCTAGACAGAGGCATAGTAAACTAATCTTAAAAGGGTACCTTCTGTGACCTACTTTACAGAGGCACAGTAGGTTAATCTAATAGGGAGGCGGAAGCCAAATACACTCTGGCTAGGCTTATAAATGCCCTAGGGCAGATAGCCTAGTATTTACCTATGAACCTATATATATATATATATATATATATATATATATATATATATATATATATATATATATATATGGGTAGCGTTCAAAAGACATGCGTGTGTAAATGGGGGTGCCTTCATTGAAGGTTGGGCATCGAGCTGGCACCTTAGCTTTTCGTAAAAATCTACTGCCAATCATTAGCGGACCGGAGTTCCGCTGTGGTGACCCCTTACCGGGAAAAAGCCGAAAGACAAACAACAACATACATATATATATATATATATATATATATATATATATATATATATATAAAAATAAAACTTCTTCTATTTAAAACAATAAAATAATAAATAAAGTAAATAAAATATATATATATATATATATATATATATATATATATGTGTGTGTGTGTGTGTGTGTGTGTGTGTGTGTGTGTGTATATATATATAGATATATATATATAAGAGGGTCTATAGCATAATCACAAAAGTTTAATAGTTTGAATGCATAAACATCGAACTTTATGCATTGAACTATTAAACAATCGAACTCCAATTAAAATATTTTTAAGACCAAAAAAAAAAAGAACTAAAGAGTGTAGGCAGGGGGGCAAGCCCCCTGTACCCACACACCCCCCACTACTTAAATATACCAACTCTGAGATCACACTTTAACAGAGTACGTTGCTGAAAGGGAAGATTTACCTTTCCTACATTGTAGCGCGATCTTGAAGTTGGTATATTTAAGTAGCAGGGAGTGTGACGGGCGCAGCCCCCTATGTGAGGGGTGCAGGGGGGCTTTCTCCCCTGCTTTAACCCATCAGGGTGAGTTTTTCTTGTTTAATTTTTAATTTTTTTTATTTTCGAAGTTACGGAACTTCGACCATTTTGTGTCGACCATATGGTATTCGTTGTTCCGTAACTTTGAGATTATAATATAGACCCATATATATATATATATATACATATATATATATATATATATATATATATATATATATATATATATATGTGTGTGTGTGTGTGTGTGTATATACGTATATATGTGCATGTGTGTATAAGTATGTATGTATGTGTATGTATATATATATATATATATATATATATATATATATATATATATATATATATATATATATACATGTATGTATGTACACTCTTACATGTATATTTGCTTGAATGTATATATGGAAAACTTAAACATTTATATACTCTTATTCAGTTGTGAAATATCTTGCAATGCTCTACCAGGTTCTTATCTACTGTCATTGTATATTTTGTACACTTGTATTTTCAACCAAAAGGGGGAAATATCCTCTTATTGTATAATAATGACTGCAAAGTCTACAATCTGCATGCTACTACCCTGTAATGTCTCCTTTGTAAATTTTTCTTCTGTCTGTAAACTGATGGAGTTTTTCTCCCCAGGACTCCGCTGAAAATGGACACTTGTCCAGTCGGACTATCCTGACAAACAAATGTTAAATAAATAAATAAAATAAAAGTTGTCGGAGTGGCAGAGGTTAAGGTGTATAGACAGCTTTACTGAAGTAATGGATATGAATCTGCAAGAACTCAAGGAAGCAGTTATTCAAATAATTTATATTTTCCAAATATTGTAATATTTAACAATACAATCATCAGTGAAAACAAGTATTATAAGCCTTTATATACAGTATGTACAACTGACCTGAATAAAAAACAAAACAAAAAACAAAAAAAAATAGTACAAAGTGTATAAGAAGCAGTTATTGATGGTCCTGGCATGTTAAGGTCCTTAAGGTCATTGAATTACACCAGACTACAGACTTAACTAAATGATTAAACAACAACTACTGCTATTTCTATAAGACAGGCAAAAGGTTGACATGCTTTACACATTGCTTCAGCTCTGACTGAAATTGCTTACTTCATAAAAGGGGAGATTTTGTTTCTGAGTTATACACCTGATTTGGGAGAGGACTTGTTAAGCATTTCAGCTTACTTATTAAATGAACCCACAAAGGTTGCTTTGACTAACTCCTAGTATCCTCTTTTTTGTCCCAGCATACACACACAAACAAACTCGCTTCACAGTATGATGTCCTGTTCGATTCTCAGCTAGAGCGTCTTCTGTGTGGAGACATGCATGGGCGTACCTTCGTTAAAGGCTGTGTGTCAGGGCTGGCAACTCGGCACGTAACAATCTACTGCCAATCATTAGCGGACCGGAGTTCTGCTGCGGCGACCCCTAACCGGGAAAAGCATCATTATCCCCTTTGGGGAAAGTGATGTCCCCACAAATTATCACATTAATAGCAATGTCCTAAGCACGCAGTCATTCATGAGGTATTTGGGCACCCTGATTGATAGAAACCTGACTTTTTAACACCAAGTTGCTTCTATTGTACGGAAAGATTAATACATGGCCCACCTCATAAGTAAGGGTATCCCATCCAGGGACAAGGAGGTCATAACATCCTTGTATTCTTCCCTTATAAGGCCCATTACTGAGTACAATGCCCCATTCAGCATGTACCTCACAAAGCACATGCAGCATCTGGAGAGACCACATAGTTCCTCATGAGGAGAATCCAGGGCCTCAAAAATCTTCCATACAGAGATAGGCTAAAAGCCCTCTCCCTCTACTCTGCTTCATACAGACTCCTCAGAGGTGACTTCTGTCTGGCATACAAGGCAGTCTTGAACCCCGCCTTGATGGGACTGCTGCATATCCGCAAGTCAAGCTGCACTCTAGTAACCTGCACACACGGCGTCACCCTGGTCTGTGATATCAGTAAGACTTGTTGTTGGGACAGATTTGTGTCCCAGAGGCTCCCCCATCTCTGGAATAGACTCCCTCTCCACATAAAGCAGAATACCTCTTTATCCCTTTTTAAGCGCAACCTGAACAACTGGATGGGAAATAGAAAATACATCCCTGGGGTTCCACCCATGTCCCTGCTGGACAGGAGCAATGGGTGCTGATTTGTCTATACATGGGCTAAACTCTTGGCTTGGCTTATAAGGGCCTCAGGGCCAATAACCTAGTAACTTCCTATGATTCTGTGATGATCCTGTATATACAATGGATATAAAAAGTTTACACATCCCTGTTAAAATGCCAGGTTTTTGTGATACAAAAAATGAGACCACAATAAATAATTTCAAAACTTTTCCCACCTTTAATGGGACCTATACCCTGTACAATTCAATTGAAAAACAAACAAATCTGTTAGGGGAAAAAATATAAAAAATAAAAAATGTACAATACGCTGGTTACATAAATGTACACACCCTTTAACTAATAACTTTGTTGAAGCAATTTTTTATTTAATTACACCATTCAGTCTTCTTGGGTAGGAGTCTGTCAGCATGGCACATCTTGACTTACCAATATTTGCCTACTCTTCCTTGGAAAAGCTCTCCAAATCTGTCAGATTGTGAGGGCATCTCTTGTGCACAGCCCTCTTCAGGTCACCCCACAGATTTCCTATTGGATTTAGGTCTGAGCTCTGGCTGGACCATTACAAAACTTTAAATTTCTTCTGGTGAAGCCATTCTTTTGTTGATTTGAATGCATGCTTGGGGTCATTGTTGTGTTGAAAGGTTAAATTCCTCTTCATCTTCAGCTTTCTAATAGATGCTTGAAGGTTTTGGGCCAAAAGTGACTGGTATTTGGAACTGTTCTTAATTCCCTCCACCTTGACTAAAGCCCCAGATCCAGCTGAAGAAAAGCAACCCCAAAGCATGATACTGCCACCATCATGCTTCACTGTGGGGATGGTGTTCTTCTGCTGATGCGAAGTGTTGTTTTTGCACCAAACGTACCTTTTGGAATTGTGGCAAAAAAGTTCAGCCTTGGTCTCATCAGACCATAGCACATTTTCCCACATGCTTTTGGGAGACTTGATGTGTTGTTTTGCAAATTTTAGCTGAGCCTGGATGTTTTTCTGTGTAAGAAAAGGCTTTTGTCTTGCAACCCTAACCCATAGTCCAGACATATGGAGAATACGGGAGATTGTTGTTACATGTAGTACACAACCAGTACTTGTCAGAAATTCCTGCAGCTACTTTAGTGTTGCTGTAGGTCTCTTGGCAGCCTCCCTGGACAGTTTTCATCTTGTCTTTTCACCAATTTTGGAGGGACGTCCAGTTCTTTGCAACGTCACTGTTGTCCCATATTTTCTCCACTTTTTGATGACTGTCTTCACTGTGTTCCATGGTATATCCAATGCTATGGAAATTTTTTTTGTACCCTTCTCCTGACTGATACCTTTCAACAATGAGACCCCTATGATGCTTTGAAAGCTCTATGCGAACCATGACTTTTGCTGTAGCAGGCAACTGAGTAAATGTCAGGAAAATCCTACTAGGACAGCTGAACTTTATTTGGAGTTAATCAGAGTCTCTTTAATTGATGGCAGGTGTGTACCCAATAAGACTGAATGCTGTAATTAAATTAAAAGGGGCTTCAACAAAGTATTAGTTTAAGGGTGTGCACAAACAACAAAGTTTTAGTTTAAGGGTATGCACACTTATGCAACCAGCGTATTTTACATTTTTTATTTTTTATATTTTTCCCCTAACAGATTTGTTTGTTTTTCAATTGAATTGCACAGGCTATAGGTCACATTAAAGGTGGGAAAAGTTTTGAAATGATTTATTGTGGTCTCATTTTTTTATATCACAATAACCTGCCATTTTACCAGGGTTGTGTACACTTTTTATATCCACTGTGTGTGTGTATATATATATATATATATACACACACACACACACACACACACACACACACACACACACACACACACACACACACACACATATATATATATATATATATATATATATACACACACACACACACACACACACACACACACACACACACACACACACACACACACACACACACACACATTGGCAACAACATTTTTTATTTAACAGAATTTTGGAGTAGGACACCACCCCCTCTTTCCTTTGCGTTACACTAGACTATAGACTTTTTTTCTGAATGAGTTTCACAGCTAATAAGGTAGGCTCTTTTTTGTTTTCTCAAGGAAATTCTGAGTCATAACATGTGTCTCCAATCTTCCTACTCATGTTTCAGTACTTCTGAGTTAATGGTCTCAATTTTTTTTCTCCTAAGGATGAGTATGCCTACCTACTTATCTTGCTATCCTGGTTATTTTGGTTGATGTTTTCATTTTGACTATTGGTTGCCATCATAATCTTCTAGTCTCTGAAAAACTTGTATTTGTATTATACAAGATAAAAATCTCTTAGTTGAGACTAGTTCCCTCAGTGAAAGGAACTTTCTGATTACTGGTTCCCTCAGTGAAAGGAACTTTGTGATTACTTGGTTTATGATTGCACAAAACTGTAACTTTGATCATCTTGACTGGTTAATTTTATGCACACAGGATTAGATAGTGTGATGTATACATACTTGTGCCTGCTGAAGCAGAGAAAGTTGACACGTCCCTCGTTTTGAAGAGTTTGTAAATAGTGTACTTATAGACTCTAACCCTAATTCACAAATAGTTGCATACACATTCCCACTGTCTAATGCCAAAACATTCAGTATATCCAAAAATTTCAGGATTAAAATCCAAAAATCCACTTACTTTATGCGCATGTATTGAATCCTTACCTTTTTTTTTTACACCTGCAACAGCTGATAATGGGTAGTTCCAATGAATTTTCAAAGCATTTCTCACTTTTGATGAACTAACAGTTCAACAGAATGAGGTGAATCCCCCCTATATATATGTGTGTGTGTGTGTGTGTGTGTGTGTGTGTGTAGATATATGCCATCTCACTGTAAAGGCTATGGTGTTGGATCCTCCATTTGAGATATACTCAGGGATTCATTGAAGGGCCTAGCATGAGCCAAGCTGCCATGATGTGCTCATTTGTGATTCAGAGACATGTTAGTTGCGGCAAATTAAGACATCATTATCAGCTAATTTGGACATTTCAGTCGCATTTACTACCTTTACATGCCAATCATCGTTGATCTGCACT